>NC_086324.1:53472567-53772567 GCF_036172605.1 Pelobates fuscus
TAAATGGATAAGCCGTATATATGACCGTGTAACTTTCCAAAACACCATAAAACCTATACATGGGGGGTACCATGGCGCTCGTGAGACCTCACTGAGCAGAACTAGGAGTGTTTCAGGGCAGTAAACTATATACTAACAATAATATTATCAGTGAAAGTACAGATTTTATGTGAAAAATGCAAAAAAAAAAAACAAACACTAAATTTGGCTAGGGTTTGTGCCCAAGTGGCTACTAGAAAAGACTGGGCATACCCCATTTTGAATACCCTGGGATGTCTACTTTTTCAAATGGTATGCCATGATGGGGGTAATTTTCATTTCTTGGCTGCCATACGGTCTCAAAGGCAGCCTGGACACTGCAAACTAATCTGACAAATTTCAAGGTGAAAAAGCATAAATGGATAAGCCGTATATATGACCCTGAAACTTTCCAAAACCCCATAAAACCTATACATGGGGGGTACCATGGCGCTCGTGAGACCTCACTGAGCAGAACTAGGAGTGTTTCAGGGCAGTAAACTATATACTAACAATAATATTATCAGTGAAAGTACAGATTTTATGTGAAAAATGCAAAAAAAAAACAAACACTAAATTTGGCTAGGGTTTGTGCTCAAGTGGCTACTACAAAAGACTGGGCATACCCCATTTTGAATACCCTGGGATGTCTACTTTTTCAAATGGTATGCCATGATGGGGGTAATTTTCATTTCTTGGCTGCCATACGGTCTCAAAGGCAGCCTGGACACTGCAAACTAATCTGACAAATTTCAAGGTGAAAAAGCATAAATGGATAAGCCGTATATATGACCCTGAAACTTTTCAAAACCCCATAAAACCTATACATGGGGGGTACCATGGCGCTCGTGAGACCTCACTGAGCAGAACTAGGAGTGTTTCAGGGCAGTAAACTATATACTAACAATAATATTATCAGTGAAAGTACAGATTTTATGTAAAAAAAAGAAAACACAAAAAAACCCGCTAACTTTGGCTAGGGTTTGTGCCCAAGTGGCTACTACAAAAGACTGGCCATACCCCATTTTGAATACCCTGGGATGTCTACTTTTTCAAATGGTATGCCATGATGGGGGTAATTTTCATTTCTGGGCTGCCATACGGTCTAAAAGGCAACCTAGGTCACTCAAACCAATCTGTCAAATTTCTATGCAGAAAATAAAATAATGGACAAGTCGTATATTTGACCCTGTAACTTTCCAAAACCCCATAAAACCTATACATGGGGGGTACTGTTTTACTCGTGAGACATTTCTGAATACAAATATGTATGTTTTATTGCAGGAAAACCGAATAGTATTCTGACATTAACAGTTAAATTGCCATGCTGAAATTGAAAAATAACAAGATTTCATAATTTTTTCAAGTTTTTTAGATTTTATTCATATAAAATGGAGTTCCATACATGAATGTTTGATATTAAATGAAAGCCCTGTTTCCCCTGAACAAAATGGTATATAATAAGTGTGGGTGCACTTAGTATGAAAGAGGTAAATTATTGTTGAACAGACATATAGTAAAATTCTGTGGTTTGTTTACATTTTTTTTGGATCACAACTTGTACATTTGGCTGCGGTCTTAAGGGGTTAATCAAGTACTTTTTGCCACTATATGGGTGATAAATAACATCCCCCCGATCATAGAATGACAGGAGACACAATTATAACAAGGAAAATTTCCTTGTTTAACAACACTTGAAGCGTTACTTGACTGAGGGACCAAAGTTTTAACTAACTTAGCGAGGTGCCTCTTTTGTAGGGAAACATAGGCCTTTGGGAGAATTCCACTATATTGGGGTGGCATTGGGAAAGAACATGCCAATGTCTATATACAATCCTCCGCAACTCGTCTGAATACCTTCCAAATTTGGACACAAATTTTAGCCTATTGTGATTTCGTTGATGTTTATGAGAATGAAGAAAATACTCTCTATCCTGATCCTTGATCTGATTAAGTTGATCATTCAACAATGGCAAGGGATAACCCCGTTCCGTAAATCTAGTGGTCATCTCATCCAAACGCCTCTCCACAAGATCATCGGCAGATACAAGTCTCCGAACACGTGTGTATTGACTCTTGGGGAGGGCTTTAAAGATAGCTGGAGGATGAGCACTAGAAAAATGAAGAATTGTGTTTTTGTCCATCGTCTTCCTATATAAATCAGTCATAAGCCTATCTTCATGCTTTTTAATCAAAATGTCTAGGAATGGTATCTCAACCATATCATAAGTCATTGTAAATTTAATGTCTTCAGAACATGTATTCAAGAAACTGTAAAATTCTTTAAGGGACTCCAATGTGCCAACCCACAGCAGCAGCACGTCATCAATATAACGCCACCACCTAGTGGCAAATTGTTGAAATAACATGTGAGGATAAATACATTTCTCTTCCATTTCTGACATGAAAATGCTAGTGTATGTGGGTGCCACATTGGAGCCCATCGAAGTACCCTTTAATTGCAAGAAGAATTCATTTTGAAACAAAAAATAGTTCTCTTTCATAACAATCTCCAAAAGTACCATAAGAAAATTCAAGACATCACCATTAAAACCCAATGAAATGAATGCTGATCTTGCAGCCGCCAGGCCAGCATCATGCTCAATAGAGGTATATAAACTTGTCACATCCAATGTGAGAAGAACCAAGATTTCATTAGGTGATATCTCTTTGAGTGATATTTCTTTAAGTTTCAATAGCACCTCAGTAGTGTCTCTCACATAAGACCTAATGTTAACCAAAAAAGGCCTCAGAATGTTATCAAGGAATTTAGCTAAAGGAGAAAGGAGAGAACCAATCCCTGCTACTATAGGTCTACCAGGTGGTCTAATCAAAGATTTGTGAATTTTGGGGAGAGTATATAAGGCTGGTACTACCGGTGTAGTTTCCAACAGAAATTTAAACAATTCCTTATCAATGATAAGGTTATCCAAAGCCTGTTTTAAAATTTTTTTTTATTAGAATGGTTAAATGGTTAAAATGATGCAATATCTGAATATGAGATCAACAATGACATGAGCCCTGGTTCAATAATGAAAAAAAATTAAAGTGTCTGTAATAACAAGTAATGATTTTTTCCCCAATTTATTTACATACATAAGATGTTTTAAGAAGAGTTTGCTGTGAATGTTCTGATCTGTTTTTTGTGAATCTCTGCATTGTTAAGATTATCTATTTAGTGACAGGGGGGGAAAAAAAGTATTTTAGAATGAATGGATCATCATCATTTTATCATAATTTTAACAACGGAGACAAAAAGATGTCCAACCTTTGACCACCAGCTGTAATTGGACTAGGAATTGTGGGAATTGTTTTCCTAATGCAGCTGGTGGCCTACTGTTGAACGTTCAAATGTAGCTGGGCTTTTTAAAGCTATTTTTTCAAATGCTAACTAAATGCAGTGGCGTACTAAGGGGGGGGCGGGGGGGGCGGTCCGCCCCGGGTGCCATCCAGTAGGGGGGTGCCACACTCTGTCCCTCCTGCTGGTCGTCCTCTCCCTCGCGGCTCAGGCGCTCAGTGAGTGAGTCAGAGCACAGGGAGGGGATTCCCAGCCTGTGTTCTGAGTCATCACTGAGCACCAGGGATGCTGTTATGGAGTGTACCAGCAGGGGGCGCAGAGCGTGCATTCTGCAAGGTTTCTCCCCTGCGGACACTCTGCCTGCACCTCCTGCACTGCCTGGGATGGAGAGAGTCAGCCATTGAATCATGGTAAGAAAATATTATTGTAAATTCACCCTCACTCCCTCCCTCAGTCACCCTGTCACCCCCCCTCACCCTGTCACCCCCTCCCTCAGTCACCCTGTCACCCCCCTCACCCTGTCACCCCCTCACCCCCTCCCTCAGTCACCCTGTCACCCTCCCTCACCCTGTCACCCCCTCCCTCAGTCACCCTGTCACCCTCCCTCACCCTGTCACCCCCTCCCTCAGTCACCCTGTCAACCCCTCAATCACCCTGTCACCCCCTCCCTCAGTCACCCTCTCACCCCCTCCCTCAGTCACCCTGTCACCCCTCTCAATCACCCTGTCACCCCCTCCCTCAGTCACCCTGTCACCCCCCTCAATCACCCTCTCACCCCCTCCCTCAGCCACCCTCTCACCCCCTCCCTCAGTCACCCTCTCACCCCCTCCCTCAGTCACCCTCTCACCCCCCACACAGTCACCCTGTCACCCCCCCTCAGTCACCCTCTCAACCCCTCCCTCAGTCACCCTGTCACCAGTCACCCCCCCTCAGTCACCCTGTCACCAGTCACCCCCCCTCACCCTGTCACCCCCCTCACCCTGTCACCCTGTCACCCCCCTCAGTCACCCTGTCACCCCCTCCCTCAGTCACCCTGTCACTCCCCCTCAGTCACCATCTCACCCCCTCCCTCAGTCACCCTCTCACCTCCTCCCTCAGTCACCCTGTCACCCCCCTCAGTCACCCTCTCACCCCCTCCCTCAGTTACCCTGTAACCCCCCCTCAGTCACCCTGTCACCAGTCACCCCCCCTCACCCTGTCACCACCCCTGAGTCACTCTCTCACCCCCTCCCTCAGTCACCCCCCTCAGTCACCCTGTCACCAGTCACCCCCTCAGTCACCCTGTCACCCCCTCCCTCAGTCACCCTGTCACCCCCTCCCTCAGTCACCCTCTCACCCCCTCCCTCAGTCACCCTCTCACCCCCTCCCTCAGTCACCCAGCCACCCTGTCACCCCCCCTAGTCACCCTCTCAACCCCTCCCTCAGTCACCCTGTCACCAGTCACCCCCCCCAGTCACCCTGTCACCAGTCACCCTGTCACCCCCCTCAGTCACCCTGTCACCAGTCAACTCCACAGTCACCCTGTCACCCCCCTCAGTCACCCTGTCACCAGTCACCCCCCAGTCACTCTGTCACCCCCTCCCTCAGTCACCCTGTCATCCCCCCTCAGCCACTCAGTCACCCCCTCAGTCACTCTGTCACCAGTCACCCCCTCCCCAGTCACCCTGTCACCAGTCACCCCCTCCCTCAGTCAGCCTGTCACTCTGTCACCAGTCACCCCCCCAGTCACCAGTCACCCCTCCCTCAGTCACCCCCCCTCAGTCACTCTGTCACCAGTCACCCCCTCCCTCAGTCATCCTGTCACCCCCTCCCTCAGTCATCCTGTCACCCCCTCCCTCAGTCACCAGTCAACCCCTCCCTCAGTCACCCTGTCACCCCCTCCCTCAGTCACCAGTCAACCCCTCCCTCAGTCACCCTGTCACCCCCTCCCTCAGTCACCCTGTCACCCCCTTCCTCAGTCACCCTGTCACCAGTCACCCCCTCCCTCAGTCACCCTGTCACCCAGTCACCCCCTCCCTTAAATGTCCTTAAATATGTCAATCCCACATAAGGATAACAAATAAGTGAGTTATCTACTAAACAACCTAAAGATTAAAATTAAGAAAAAGGCTTTTTAAATTTTGATCTTTTAGCTGTTTAGTAGAGAATTCCCTAAATTGGTGCCCTTATGTGAGATTCCATAGGTAAAGATACCAAATTAGGGTGCTGTTTAGCAGATAGCTCCCTTATTTGGTGTCCTTAAATATGGCAATCCCACATAAGGATAAGAAATAGGGGAGTTATCCGCTAAACAAAGATCAAAGTTAAGAGGTGTCAGCCATCCCTGAAATCTAGGTCGCTAATGTGAATTCTATGCAAATGTGTTGTCTGATGCCAGCATGCACAACATGCTGTCGTCAGACAGCCAATGGCATTACATTCCCCCATTACCTAGTGAAAATTATTCATGCTTCCAGCCTCCACTGTTTATGTGCCTCCCCTATGTATTGTTCCTAGAGTCACCACTGCTTCAGGGACCCAGTTGTGCGCGGTGGTGCTTTAATGGTGCGACCAGGCTTCTGTAATAATATAATGGCAGCCCTGGGGGAAGTGAAATTCAGTCACTTCCTCCCAGCTAACACTGAGACACGCAGGATGGAGGGCGGCACTGATTGGGAGAGAACTAGAGCCCAACTCCCAACAGCCTCAGCCAGCAGGTACTAAACAGGAGGATGGCATTGTGTCTGTGTAGTTGCATGTGTGTAAATGTGTGTCTGTATCTGCATGTGTGTCAGTGTGTGAATATATCTGCATACATCTCAGCATCTTGCCAACACTACACACAAACACATCCCTGCATTCCGGTGCAAACACTACATACAAACACACCTCTGTATTAAAACATCACCATTATATATAACCACACCACTGCATCTCGCCAACACTACACACAAAAGCATGCCTGCATTAAAATGCCAACACTACATACAAACAGACCCATTCATTCACTCACACTTACTCCATACAAAAGCATGCTTAAAACATGCAAGCACTGCTCAATGCTACATACATTAAAAAAATAGTGGGTGTTTTGTACATTTTAAAGTGCAGGGGGGAGAGGGGGGTGGGGTGCCAAAACTAGGACCCGCCCCGGGTGCCATATGCTCTAGGTACGCCCCTGACTAAATGTATGTTCCGCGAGACTGAAGATACAATTATGTAAAACTGTTGGTTTTGGTTTTGTTTATTTTATTTATTTATTTTCTCTAGTTGTATATCCTGGCTTTCAGAAGGCATTCTATCTCTTAACAAGGAATATGCTTTCATTTTCAGTACAAAAAAATGAATGTATGATTGAAACCCAGGTTTCAGATGAGAGGGGTTTTCACATCATGACTGGGGAGCTTTGATTGATTGTTCTTGGGTAAGTTTTAATATCCAGAAATCGGCATTCATTTTTATTTTCCACTTTTCTTATTTCTGGATGGGGACGTTTCCGAAAAATCAATGGACTAAAACTAAATTCCTGCAATTACTATTGAAATGTTACCTTATTATTAATAATCTAGTCTTTAAAACTGTGGTCTCTCTTTTATTGTATGTAATTGTAAGATATCCAAAAATAGTGATAACGTAGAGAATGATAATTTACCCAGTGGTTTTGGGTTTTTTATACAGTGTATGAAATTATATTCAACCGTATCCATTTATTATTGCTGAAAACTGACATAATAAAGACATAATAAAAACAAAAAAAGAGAGAGATAACAAAATGCATTCTGGATTATTGTGAGGTTTTAAATTTAGTATGGACTCAAATTATATTATTCTTTATTTAAATAGCTTAAATTGTAGTGTTCTATTGACTAAACAAAGCTCTGGTGAGTTAAAGGGGCAAGCCAAGTATCCACAAACTAGGTGCAGGTTAGGTTACGTTATAACTAGTGTGAAAAAGTGTTTGTTTAGGTTAAAAAATATATATAATTCTGTTCCACAGGCCCACTCTCCCAACCTGCAGTTTTCAGTTTTTGTCCCAAAGATGGCTGGTACAACCACATAGCCTTTTGGGACCGTGAGTTAAAGTCAAACAACAAACACATGGGAGATCTATAAAAATGTTCCGTTCTACTCTAAAGTTCTAAAAGTGTGGCTGTTACCATGGAAATTTGTAGAACCAACAGACTTTCTGTGTCTGCAGGCATGTTCCTTCCTGATTATTATGAGGGGTTTGACCTCATTCCATGGACCTTTGTCCATGGGTTTATTCCGCAACTCGCATTTCCACTCGTGACATAGGTTTAGTGGAACTGCTCAATAAACTGAGCAGTTCCTTTTTCAAGCTGTGTTTAGATATAGCCCTGATGGTAACATGCATAATTGAATGCATGATTGTGTTCATTTGGAGTATATAGCAAATAGTAATTTTTATATATATATATATATATATATATATATATATATATATACATACACACCACTTTTAAAGGGACACCCCAATGCCCAAATATATATATAAAAAAAAAATGTGCGGGGTAAAATCATCATTTTGTAGGCGTTGATTTTCCCTAGCCAAGAAATCATGGTGTGTTTCCATTTGTTCATTTCTGTCTTACAGAGTGCCAGCAGTGGGGTGTAGTTTGATGTTATTGTGGTTGGGATGGAGGGTGCCACTTTAATCCCTAGGTATGTGATGGATGTATGCCTCCAGTCAAATTTGTATGTGGAGCGAAGGGTATTTGTTAGGGTGTTCGTTAGGTTGATAGGTAGGGCCTGTGTTTTGTCTTGGTTCAATTTATAATAGGAGACTTTTCCGAATTGGGTTATGAGAGTCAGCATATGAGGTAGAGAGCGAATGGGGTCTGTCAGTGCTATAAAGATGTCGTCTGCGAAGAGAGCCAAACTATATGTCTTGTTTCCTATAGGGATGCCTCGTATTTCGGGGTGCAGTCTGAGTTTACATGCCAGGGGTTCTAGGGCCAGGATGTATAGTAGGGGGGATAGGGGGCAACCCTGTCGTGTTCCATTTGTGATATGGAAGGGGCTGGACAGGAAGCCTCCGTGGGAGACTCTGGCTGCTGGTTTGTGGTACAGTGCCATGATACTCCTAATAGTAGATGTAGGAAAGTTAAACTTGTGCAGAGTCTTGACCATGTATGCCCAGTTTAATCGGTCAAAGGCCTTCTCCGCGTCAAGGGCAAGAAAGAGGCCTTTCGAGTTTCTTGAGTCTAGTGAGGAAAGCATATTTAGGATTTTCCTGGTGTTGTCAGAGCCTTGGCGGCCTTTTATGAACCCGGATTGGTCATTGTGCACTAATTTGTGGAGTAATGGGGCTAACCGGTTGCTGATAAGCTTGGCATATATCTTGGCATCTCCGTTAAGCAGGGAGATAGGCCTAAAGTTTTTACACTGTGTGGGGGGTTTGCCGGGTTTGGGAAGGGTGGATATGTGGGCCAACAGCAGCTCATCAGGCAAGGCACCTACGGAGGCACAGTGGTTAAGGAGCGTTAGGAGGTGTGGTGCAAGAATGGTTGAGAATTTCTGGTAGTAAGCGTTTGAAAAACCATCTGGGCCGGGGGATTTGTGAGCAGGGAGTTGTGAGATTACAGTTGCGAGCTCATCTGTGGAGAATGGTCGTTGTAGTATATCTAGGTCACCGTCTTTCAGCGTCGGTAGGTCGAGGTCTTGTAGAAAGCCGTCGATGTCGCTAGGGGTCGGTAGAGACATATTGGGGTCGTTTTTGAGGTTATATAGCTCACTATAGTAATTTGCAAAGAGATCAACAATATTTTGCGGGTTCAGTACCTTGTTCCCTTGTTTATCTATTAGGAAGGCAATTCTGGAGGCGACACTTCTCTCCTTTAGTTGTGAAGCCAATTTGGCACCAGCTCTATTTCCATTGGAAAAAAAGTTATGCTTTGCCTTGCGCAATAGGTGTGATGTTTTGGCCATTTCTATGTTACGTAATTGGTTTTGGAGGTCTGACAGTTTTTTATAGGTGGTCGTGCTTGGGTCGCGTTTATTGGAGTGTGTCAGTGTGGTGATTTCCGTTACCAAGGAGTTGTAGCGTGCTAGCCTCATCTTCTTAGCTCTACTGGCATGCTTTATAAAGCAACCCCGTATGACCGCTTTATGTGCCAGCCATACCTGTTCTATGGAGGTAGTTTGTGTGGTGTTTTCAGTAAAATAATGTTTGAGGTCAGCGGTGATCTGCGACACTACGAATGGGTCGGCTAGGAGGGACTCGTTGAGTCTCCAGGTGCCAGTCCCTTTGTTGGGGAATGCTTCTTTAATACTGAGGGTAATCGGGGCATGGTCGGACCAAGTAATCGTACCAATAGTGGCTTCCGCTATGTTAGGCATGGAGGTAGCTGGAATTAGAAAGCGGTCTATACGAGAGTAGCTGTTGTGTGCAGCTGTGTGGCAGGTGTAGTCCACCTCTGTGGGGTGGAGGATGCGCCATGGATCTATCATACGGTGTGAAGCTAGTGTATTGCAAATTTTGGCTGTGAGAACCGTTCTCTGTTGCATGGTATGTCGCGATAGCCCAGTAGCAGAGGACGAGTCAGACTTGCTATCCAGTAAGAAGTTTGTGTCACCTCCAATAATTACCTCCCCATATTTATACATGTCAAGGATTGCTAGGGTTGAGGTTATAAATTCATGTTGGTTTTCATTGGGGCCATAGACATTGACCAGCGTGTACGGGGCATTATTAAGTAAACATTGGAGAATTAGATATCGACCCTTCCTATCTGCTATTTTACGGACCAAAGAGAACACTACATTTTTGCTGATTAAAATAGACACACCTCGCTGTTTGGCTGTATAGCAAGCGTGGTAGTCGTGGGGGAACCATTTGGAGTGAAACCTGGGTTTATCCTTCCATCTAAAATGCGTCTCTTGGAAGAATGCTACTAGAGCGCCACATTTCTTAGCCTCTTGTATGGCCAGCCTGCGCTTGTTTGGTGAATTAAGCCCTTTCGTATTTAGGGACATGATCTTAATCACCATGGTATAATGACGGGGTTTGCTGCAGTTTTGTTAGTTCTTAAGAGTTTAGCGTCATAGTGGAGATCGTATATGGGACAGTTGATCGGTATACGCACAAGGGAAGGGGTGGGGGTAACTGGGTGAGAACTATGTACAATGTTCCGTGTGTCACCAAGGGGTGACATCAAGGTACCTGAAGTAACGGATATTTACGGCTACTAGGGAGCCTTGGGGGTGGCCCTTTAAGGGCAGGATGTTGAGATCTACAGCACGGAAGATCTACAACTGTACAAATGTATGACATAGTGAGTCCGGGTGGCATTACCCCCGGTCGCGGCAGTAACAATGAATTGCATTGTATAACCGACAGTATTAAATTAAAATAAAATACAAGGGATTAAGCAAATGATACAAAACATAAAACCAGTTCAATAATACTGTATGAAAAAGAAGGGCAGGACTTGTACTTTGTTTTCTTTTATGTTTATCCAGATTGTCTGCACTATTATTTGCTTTTTTATATTTACAGATTAATTTAGCGCGCTTTTTTTTTGTAATTATTGTTTTCTATGCACATCTCTGTGTGTGTTATTGGTTTAAGTGCTGCCATATTGTCTGTATCACGTCCCAAAGAACATTGGTTCTTTTTGTACAAATAAATTCTCCCCTGCAGCTGGTCAGCTCAAACAAGGAAACAACACCACCAATCCAGGCACATGGGTCTGTTATCTATATAAATCTGGTCACCAAGAAGATATGGGACATGAAGTTCAACCACCAGCAGTAGTTTCAAATTTAAGATGAGTGGAATTGCTCAATAAGCTGATGGATGCCATACAACAGGGGTTGTCAATGTGATAGCAATGTTTTGCGGACTTTGCACATGGTTTCATCAAGCCGCTGATTGTGCACATGCTCAACATGGTTTGGCGTCTCAGCTGCTAAGGGAAGATAAGATTTTAAAAGGCTTCTATCTATGTAGTGTTATGTCATTATTAGCAACTATACACAGAGAGATAGGAACTGGGGACCTCCTTGCACCATAAGGGCACTACTTCTTGTCACCACTTCTTGTCTAAAGGCGTCAATGAGTATTCGTATTGGTGCTTAGAGTGTACCTTTTAAACACCACAACCCAGAACAAGCTTCTTTTAATGGTTTTATATTTTGAAAACCTCTTTGTAATAATTATGCCTAGTGTCGGGACAATGTCTCAGGGACTGTGCCATTTCCTTAATCTCACTGATAACAGGAAAGTAACCTTGCTTTGTCAATGTAAATTTTCTCCAACTTGATGTGTTATAGGAAGGTTCCAAGGACCATAACCACTACAGGTATTTGCAGCATCCTAGTGTAATTTGTCAAACTGTTTTAGTAGTTTGACAACTTACCTTGGTACCACTGGGTTGCCCCGGCTGCATACCCTGCTTCTGGGATCCTTCTACAGCTTCAGGGGTGCCAGAACAATTGAGACACTTTGACTCAAGGACTACCCCTCAATAATCTTTAACTTATGGTAACATTTAAAACAGCACATAACATATAACTGTATGAGAAATTTGTAGGTAACAATACAACACAATAAAAAAATAATTCTACAGCAAAGAGGGAACACAGAAAATGAAAACATGGGGCATTTTGCCTACATATGCCACCATACGTAAAGACATGTAAATAATTTTTACAGGGCACATAATTTGTAAAATGATGTATAGAATGTGTGTATATAGTAGCGCTTATTCTTCAAGTAACAAAATGAGAAATCTGAAGCTCTGTGAGAACTCCCAGAAACCCCCCACAATTTATATATAGCGAACAAATACTGCAGCGTTAAGGTGATATACCCCCCACCAAAACATCAAAGTGCAGCGCTTACAATATATCAACTTACCCCTATATACACTGCTCAAAAAAATAAAGAGAACACTTAAACAACACAATGTAACTCCAAGTCAATCACATGTCTGTGAAATCAAACTGTCCACTGAGTGACAATCAATTTCACATGCTGTTGTGCAAATGGGATAGACAACAGGTGGAAATTATAGGCAATTAGCAAAACACCCCCAATAAAGGAGTGGTTCTGCAGGTGGTGACCACAGACCACTTCTCAGTTCCTATGCTTCCTGACTGATGTTTTGGTCACTATTGAATGCTGGCGGTGCTTTCACTCTAGTGGTAGCATGAGACGGAGTCTACAACCCACACAAGTGGCTCAGGTAGTGCAGCTCATCTAGGATGGCACATCAATGCGAGCTGTGGCAAGAAGGTTTGCTGTGTCTGTCAGCGTAGTGTCCAGAGCATGGAGGCGCTACCAGGAGACAGGCCAGTAGATCAGGAGATGTGGAGGAGGGCAACAACCCAGCAGCAGGACCGCTACCTCCGCCTTTGTGCAAGGAGGAACAGGAGGAGCACTGCCAGAGCCCTGCAAAATGACCTCCAGCAGGCCACAAATGTGCATGTGTTTGCTCAAACGGTCAGAAACAGACTCCATGAGGGCCCAACGTCCACAGGTGGGGTTTGTGCTTACAGCCCAACACCGTGCAGGACGTTTGGCATTTGCCAGAGAACACCAAGATTGGCAAATTTGCCGCTGGCGCCCTGTGCTCTTCACAGATGAAAGCAGGTTCACACTGAGCACATGTGACAGACGTGACAGAGTCTGGAGACGCCGTGGAGAACGTTCTGCTGCCTGCAACATCCTCCAGCATGACCGGTTTGGCAGTGAGTCAGTAATGGTGTGGGGTGGCATTTATTTGGGGGGCCGCACAGCCCTCCATGTGCTCGCCAGAGGTAGCCTGATTGCCATTAGGTACCGAGATGAGATCGTCAGACCCCTTGTGAAACCATATGCTGGTGTGGTTGGCCCTGGGTTCCTCCTAATGCAAGACAATGCTAGACCTCACATGGCTGGAGTGTGTCAGCAGTTCCTGCAAGACGAAAGCATTGATGCTATGGACTGGCCCGCCCGTTCCCCAGACCTGAACCCAATTGAGCACATCTGGTACATCATGTCTCGCTCTATCCACCAAAGTCACGTTGCACCACAGACTGTCCAGGAGTTGGCAGATGCTTTAGTCCAGGTCTGGGAGGAGATCCTTCAGGAGACCATACGCCAGCTCATCAGGAGCATGCACAGGCATTGTAGGGAGGTCATACAGGCACGTGGAGGCCACACACACTACTGAGCCTCATTTTAACTTGTTTTAAGGACATTACATCAAAGTTGGATCAGCCTGTAGTGTGTTTTTCCACTTTAATTTTGAGTGTGACTCCAAATCCAGACCTCCATGGGAAATTTGATTTCCATTTTTTTTATTTTTGTATGACTTTGTTGTCAGCACATTCAACTATGTTAAAAACAAAGTATTTCAGAAGAATATTAATTCATTCAGATCTAGGATGTGTTATATTTGTGTTCCCTTTATTTTTTTGAGCAGTGTCTAAAACTTGGGGAAATGTGTTTCCCTGTATATATAAAAGAGAGAGAAAAACACAATAGTGCAATAAATTAATCACTGATATATAGTATGTGAATGTAGAGTTAATATATGCTCAAAATGTATTGAGCCTTTTACAGGGTATGGCTCTGAATGTATTGAAGGGCACAGATACGCTTACGTTTAGAGCCACACCATATAAAAGGTTCAATACATCGTTAGCATTTATTATTGTTGGTATTTATATAGTGCCAGCTAATTCCACAGCGCTTTAATATATATATATATATATATATATATATATATATATAATTACAAGATTTTAATATTAACATTACGTAAAGCAGGGGCGTACCTAGAGCATATGGCACCCGGGTTGGGTCCTAGTTTTGGCACCCCCCTCCCCCCTGCACTTTAAAATGTACAAAACACCCACAATTTTTTTTAATGTATGTAGCATTGAGCAGTGCTTGCATGTTTCAATGTAAAAACCAAAAAAGGTTTCAATGTAAGCATGCTTTTGTATGGAGTAAGTGTGAGTGAATGAATGGGTGCGTTTGTATGTAGTGTTGGCATTTTAATGCAGGCATGCTTTTGTGTGTAGTGTTGGCGAGATGCAGTGGTGTGGTTATATATAATGGTGATGTTTTAATACAGAGGTGTGTTTGTATGTAGTGTTTGCACTGGAATGCAGGGATGTGTTTGTGTGTAGTGTTGGCAAGATGCTGAGATGCTGGATTGCCATATTTAAGGACACCAAATAAGGGAGCTATCTGCTAAACAGCACCCTAATTTGGTATCTTTACATATGGAATCTCACATAAGGGCACCAATTTAGGGAATTCTCTACTAAACAGCTAAAAGATCAAAATTTAAAAAGCCTTTTTCTTAATTTTAATCTTTAGGTTGTTTAGTAGATAACTCACTTATTTGTTATCCTTATGTGGGATTGACATATTTAAGGACACCAAATTAGGGAGCTACAGTGGCGTACATACCGGGGTCTCAGGGGTCGCGGCTGCGACCGGGCCCGGCCCACCAGGGGGCCCGGCCGCCCTGCGACCCAGGTATGTACCCACAGGGCCAGCCTCTTCTCCTGGGGGGCCCAAGAGCCGGCCACCTCAGGGCCCCCCGAGGCTGGCCCTGCTATCACCAGGCTGGCGGGCGCGCGAGGGAGCACTTTCCCCTGGGTGCTCCCTCTTCAGCTCCCTCGCGCACCGCACTGAAACCGGAGCCGGAAGATGACGTCATCTTCCGGCTCCGGCATCAGTACGCGGCGCGCGACGGAGCTAAAGAGGGAGCACCCAGGGGAAAGTGCTCCCTCGCGCGCCAGCAGGACAAGCCAGCCGGGTGACACCACTGGACCCCAGGGAATCCCCTCAGCTCTCCCACAGGTAAGGAGGCTGGGGGGATTAAATAAAAAAAACAACAAAAAAATAAACATGTGTGTGTGTGTGAGTGTATGTTAGTGAGTGTATCTTAGTGTGAGTGTGTGTTAGTGTGAGTGTGTGTTAGTGAGTGTGTTGTAGTGTGAGTGTATCTTAGTGTGAGTGTATCTTAGTGTGAGTGTATCTTAGTGTGAGTGTATGTGTGTGAGTGTATCTTAGTGTGAGTGTATCTTAGTGTGAGTGTATCTTAGTGTGAGTGTATCTTAGTGTGAGTGTGTTAGTGTATGTTAGTGAGTGTATGTTAGTGAGTGTGTGTGTGTGTGTTAGTGAGTGAGTGAGTGTGTGTGTGTTAGTGAGTGTGTGTGTGTGTTAGTGAGTGTGTGTGTGTGTTAGTGTTAGAGTGTGTGAGCGTGTGTTAGAGTGTGTGTGTGTTAGTGTTAGTGTGTGTGTTAGTGTGTGTGTGTGTGTTAGTTTGTGTGTTAGTGTGTGTGTGTTAGTGTGTGTGTGTGTGTGTGTTAGAGTGTGCGCGTGTTAGAGTGTGTGTCTGTGCGTCTGTTAGTGAGTGTGTATGTATGTTTGTCACTCAGTGTGTGTCTGTCAGTTAATGTGTGCGTGTGTGTCTTAAGCACTTACCTTTCTCCAGCGCCGGGCTCCCTTGGCGCTGGGGATCTCTCCGCCCCGATCCGCCTCTAAGCTCCGAATGCGCATTCGTGGCAAGAGCCACGCGCGCATTCAAACCGCCCATAGGAAAGCATTTCCTATGGACGTTCAGCGTCTTCTCACTGTGATTTTCACAGTGAGAATCGCAGAAAATCCTCTAGCGGCTGTCAATGAGACAGCCTCTAGAGGCTGGATTAACCCTCAGTGAAACATAGCAGCTGCTTAGGGCAGCACAAAACCAGGATACACCACTGGGGAGGGGGCAGTGTATTAAATTGGTGGAGGGAGGGGGCAGTGTATTA
This sequence comes from Pelobates fuscus, assembly GCF_036172605.1. Lineage (NCBI taxonomy): Eukaryota > Metazoa > Chordata > Amphibia > Anura > Pelobatidae > Pelobates > Pelobates fuscus. The sequence continues at coordinate 53,488,643 of NC_086324.1, forward strand.
AATTGGTGGAGGGAGGGGGCAGTGTATTAAATTGGTGGAGGGAGGGGGCTGTGTGTTAAATTGGTGGAGGGATAGGGCAGTGTATTAAATTGGTGGAGGGAGGGGGCAGTGTATTAAATTGGTGGAGGGAGGGGGCAGTGTATTAAATTGGTGGAGGGAGGAGGCAGTGTATTAAATTGGGGAGGGAGGGGCAATGTATTAAATTGGTGGAGGGAGGGGGCAGTGTATTAAATTGGTGGAGGGAGGGGGCAGTGTATTAAATTGGTGGAGGGAGGAGGCTGTGTATTAAATTGGTGGAGAGAGGAGGCAGTGTATTAAATTGGTGGAGGGAGGAGGCAGTGTATTAAATTGGTGGAGGGAGGAGGCAGTGTATTAAATTGGTGGAGGGAGGGGGCAGTGTATTAAATTGGTGGAGGGAGGGGGCTGTGTATTAAATTGGTGGAGGGAGGGGGCAGTGTATTAAATTGGGGAGGGAGGAGGCAGTGTATTAAATTGGTGGAGGGAGGGGGCAGTGTATTAAATTGGTGGAGGGAGGGGGCTGTGTATTAAATTGGTGGAGGGAGGGGGCAGTGTATTAAATTGGTGGAGGGAGGGGCAGTGTATTAAATTGGTGGAGGGAGGGGGCAGTGTATTAAATTGGTGGAGGGAGGAGGCAGTGTATTAAATTGGTGGAGGGAGGGGGCAGTGTATTAAATTGGTGGAGGGAGGGGGCAGTGTATTAAATTGGTGGAGGGAGGAGGCAGTGTATTAAATTGGTGGAGGGAGGAGGCAGTGTATTAAATTGGTGGAGGGAGGAGGCAGTGTATTAAATTGGTGGAGGGAGGAGGCAGTGTATTAAATTGGTGGAGGGAGGGGGCAGTGTATTAAATTGGGGAGGGAGGAGGCAGTGTATTAAATTGGTGGAGGGAGGGCAGTGTGTTAAGTTAGAGTGGTGGGAGTGGGTGCAGTGTATTCAATTAGAGTGGAGGGAGGAGGGGCAGTGAATTAGATTAGGTCTGCATGGAGGTGCTGAAAGCTCCCCAGGGAGATGCTGATTAGCTCCACAGATTTTTGCCCCACATGCACAATAGCCTCCCAATGCTTTCCTATGGGAAACCATTGGATTGGCTGAGATTATCAAGTTTGATGATCTCAGCCAAAGTGAAGAACACACTCATAGGACTCAACAAGATAAAGTCATTTGATTTGCTTTTACATTCACTATATCAGTCCCATTACCAAACACTTTTTTTTTAATATGTCAAGGTAGTTGGACTGAAACATTAGTTATATGCTAATGCACGTCTCCTTAAAATAAATTCGCTCTTTTGTTTACTTTGAAGCCCTACAAGCGTGAGGACGTCCAGTGTCAGTTAGGCAACATTTTTGTATACAGAGAAAAAGAACAATAGATGAGCCCTAACAGGCCACAACAGACAAAAAAACAGGCAGTTCACCTAGGTCTGTGGGACTCCCTCACAAACCCCAAAACCACAAAGGAAATAGATAGTAAAAAGGAGAAAGAGAGAAGGTAGCGCCAGTGTTCTATTGTACTCCTAACTGTTTAGAAACAGTGGCGTCGCTAGGGGGGGGCCAGAGGGGGCCATGGCCCCCCCTACATCATGCTGTGGCCCCCCCAAATGCCAGCAACCTACTGGCTATGTGTTTAAATGATATTCCCTCGGGCTTTAACAGCCTGTTACAGCCCGAGGGAATTCAGGGCAGAGCAGCTGGAACGGTGCAGGGGGCTGTCTGTGGCCGGAGGGAGCACTGACAGGCTCCAGGCAAAGGCCCCGCCCCCCAAACGAAGCCCCGCCTCCCCCATACAAGCCCCGCCTTAAGCAGCAGCCCATGCTGCTGCTGGAAAGCATGGAAGATGGCTGACCCCCAGCAACAGACTCCAGGGACAGGTAGGCTTAATGTGTGTGTGTGTGTGTGTGTGTCTCTCTGTCTCTCTGTCTGTCTGCTAGTGAGGAAGTTTGTGTGTCTGTATGTATGGACTCAGCCTCACTACCACCCTCCCCACCACCCTCAGCCTCATCACCCTCCCTACCGCCCTCAGCCAGCCTCACCACCCTCAGCCTCCCTACCAACTTCAGCCTCACCACCCTCCCCACCACCAACTTCAGCCTCCCCACCACCCTCAGCCTCCCCACCACCCCCACCACCCTCAGCACCCCACAACCCTCAGCCTCAGCACCCCACACCACCCTCAGCCTCCCCACCACCCTCAGCCTCCCCACCACCCTCGGCACCCCACAACCCTCAGCACCCCACAACCCTCAGCCTCAGCACCCCACAACCCTCAGCCTCAGCACCCCACACCACACCACCCTCAGCCTCAGCACCCCCCCACCACCCTCAGCATCAGCACCCCCCCACCACCCTCAGCCTCAGCCCCCCCCCACCCTCAGCCTCCCCACCCTCCCCAATACCCTCAGCCTCACCCCCTCACCACCCTCAGCCTCACCACCCCACCAGCCTCAGCACCCCCCACCACCCTCAGCCTCAGCACCCCCCACCACCCTAAGCCTCAGCACCCCACCACCCTCAGCATCACCCTCCCCCACCACCCTCAGCCTCACCACTCCACCACCCTCAGCCTCACCACCCCACCACCCTCAGCATCACCCTCCCTCACCACCCTCAGCATCACCCTCCCTCACCACCCTCAGCATCGCCCTCCCTCACCATCCTCAGCATAACCCCCCTCACCACCCTCAGCATCACCCCCCCACCCCAACCACCCGCAGCATCACCCCCCCACCCCAGCCACCCGCATCATCACCCCCTCACCATCCTCAGCATCACCCCCACCCCCCTCAGCCTCACTCCTCACCACCCTCAGCCTCACCCCCCCCCTCAGCCTCACCCCCTCACCCCCCCAGCCTCACCCCCTCACCATCAACCCCCTCACCACCCTCACCATCAACCCTCTCACCACCCTCACCATCAACCCCCCTCCTTCTCACATCACCCCCCTCCTTCTCACATCACCCCCCTCCTTCTCACATCACCCCCCTCCTTCTCACATCACATCACCCCCCCTCACTCTCACATCACCCCTCTCACTCTCACATCAACCCCCCCCTCACTCTCACATCAACCCCCCCTCACTCTCACATCAACCCCCCCTCACTCTCACATCAACCCCCCCTCACTCTCACATCAACCCCCCCTCACTCTCACATCAACCCCCCCTCACTCTCACATCAACCCCCCTCACTCTCACATCAACCCCCCTCCACTCTCACATCACCCCTCCTCCACTCTCACATCACCCCCCCCTTCTCACCATCACCCCCCTTTCCCTCTCACCATCACCCCCTCACACCATCACCCGCCATACACACAACACACTTCAGTCTCAGACAAAAACGCAAACATGCTCACAGAGACATACATTCTCACACAAAAGTATACTCTCTGTCAGACACACTCTCAGGCACATACACAGGTAAACTGTGCATCAATGTGTATATGTGACACTTTTTTGTTAGTGGGGCCTCATGTTTGAGTTACGCCTAAGGCCTCATAAAGTCTAGAGCCGCCTCTGCTCAGCAGTCTGTGTGTGTATGGACTCAGCAGTCTGTGTCTGTGTGTGTGTATGGACTCAGCAGTCTGTGGCTGTGTGTGTGTATGGACTCAGCAGTCTGTGGCTGTGTGTGTGTATGGACTCAGCAGTCTGTGGCTGTGTGTGTGTATGGACTCAGCAGTCTGTGGCTGTGTGTGTGTATGGACTCAGCAGTCTGTGTCTGTGTGTATGGACTCAGCAGTCTGTGTCTGTGTGTATGGACTCAGCAGTCTGTGTCTGTGTGTATGGACTCAGCAGTCTGTGTCTGTGTGTATGGACTCAGCAGTCTGTGTCTGTGTGTGTGTGTATGGACTCAGCAGTCTGTGTCTGTGTGTGTGTGTATGGACTCAGCAGTCTGTGTCTGTGTATGGACTCAGCAGTCTGTATGTGTGTATGGACTCAGCAGTCTGTGTGTGTGTATGGACTCAGCAGTCTGTGTGTGTGTATGGACTCAGCAGTCTGTGTGTGTGTATGGACTCAGCAGTCTGTGTGTGTGTATGGACTCAGCAGTCTGTGTGTGTGTATGGACTCAGCAGTCTGTGTGTGTGTATGGACTCAGCAGTCTGTGTGTGTGTATGGACTCAGCAGTCTGTGTGTGTATGGACTCAGCAGTCTGTGTGTGTATGGACTCAGCAGTCTGTGTGTGTATGGACTCGGCAGTCTGTGTGTCTGTGTGTGGACTCGGCAGTCTGTGTGTCTGTGTGTGTGTGTGTGTATGGACTCGGCAGTTTGTGTGTGTGTGTATGGACTCGGCAGTCTGTGTGTCTGTGTGTGTGTATGGACTCGGCAGTCTGTGTCTGTGTGTGTGTATGGACTCAGCAGTCTGTGTGTGTATGGACTCAGCAGTCTGTGTCTGTGTGTGTGTGTGTATGGACTCAGCAGCCTGTGTGTGTATGGACTCAGCAGTCTGTGTGTGTATGGACTCAGCAGTCTGTGTGTGTATGGACTCAGCAGTCTGTGTGTGTATGGACTCAGCAGTCTGTGTGTGTATGGACTCAGCAGTCTATGTGTGTGTGTATGGACTCAGCAGCAGGACCGCCATCAGGGCATAACAACCATAATGGTTGTCATGGGCCCGGCGGTCCTGGGGGGCCCGAACTACTCTGGCAGTCCGAGCCCCACATTCCTTATGTGCACTTATATATAATTTTTGCTATATATATGTGCACAGAGGGCCCCCTGCTACCTGTACATTGAAGAGGGGGCCCAGCAGCACACTCTGTCCTCCTTTCCAGCTGCTCTCTGTCTAACTTCCCTACGCCCTGCGGCCGCCAGCGCGTTGCCATGGGTTACCATGGCAACGCTCCGCACAGCACGCAGACCTGTCTCGCGAGAGTTAGTCAGAGAGGAGCTGGAAAGGAAGACAGTGTGTGCTGCTGGGCCCCCTCTTCAATGTAACGCGGCTGGCTCGCTCCACCATGCCACCGGACCACCAGGGAATGTGATCTCCCCCCTCCCTGACACAGTAAGAACCAGGAAGGGGGGGAAAAATTGAAGTATACACAAATAAATAAAAAAAATACTCCCCTCCCCCCTATTTTACACACGCACTGCATCCTTACAAGTACACACTCTGCACTACACACACTACATTCACTAAACACACTCTTCACTACACACACACACTACATTCACTAAACACACTCTGCACTACACACACACACACTATATTCACTAAACGCACTCTGCACTACACACACACTACATTCACTAAACACACTCTGCACTACACATACTCACACTACATTCACTAAACACACTCTGCACTCACTACAAACACTACATTCACTAAACACACTCTGCACTACACACACTAAACACACTTTGCTCTACACACACACTACATTCACTAAACACACTCTGCACTACACATACTCACACTACATTCACTATACACTCTCTGCACTCACTACAAACACTACATTCACTAAACACACTCTGCACTACACACCCACACTACATTCTTTAAACACACTTTGCACTACACACACACTACATTCACTATACACACGTTGCACTCACTACACACTACATTTACTAAACACACTCTGCACTACACACACACTACATTCACTAAACACACTTTGCAGCACACACACACTACATTCACTTTGCACACGTTGCACTCACTACAAACACACTACATTCACTACAAACACTGCAGTAGGAAGCAGGGTGTTTACCAGTGTTGATAGCAGGCATGGCAGTTTCCAAAGTAGCAATCAAGGCATTAGTAGTGATAGTGTCAGCATACCCTTGCACTGCCTGCCTTACTTCTACCCTAGTGTTATTGTGGATCCCATTATCAATATCAATTCTGTCCATATTTAGACAAAACCCTTTCTCTGAGCGCTGTTTAATTAATTACATTTGTATTGCTAATGTGGAAATGTAACTTTATCAAAACATTGACATAAAATGTAAAGAGAGATAAAAATAGGACAATCTAGGCAATATGGAGTTGTAGTGGCTATGTTGCCTGGAGTGCCCTATCACCATCCCCAAGGGTTATGTCGAAGCATTGCAGAGTTGTTTGATAGAAAACGGAGTTCAGTTGGTGCTCGCATGCTGCTTGCTCAGCAGGGATCTATAAACAGATATAAATAACTAGCAGTCAAAACAGCTTTAGACACACGATTGGTTGAATTAGCACATGGTTATCCATGTGAGCAGTAACGCCACGCCAAGGCTTCAACCCTTGTTACTGAACATTCACACACCTTTCATGTCTCCTGGTACTCACAGATTCACACACCATTCATTACATAGATGCGAGTGACACTTTTTGAATACTTTTTAGTGAACATTTATAAATGCTGCAGAGAATCATAGAATTACAAATCAGTAGATAGTATCAGGTGTCGGGTCCAAGTAATGAAGAATGATTCTTGTTAAAGTCATTTGTTCCAAATGTCACTTTATAGTTAAAGAATTCCATCAATGATGCTCAAGACTCGTATTCCTTAGAACTAGCTGATAGCTTTTGTTTCACAGATCCTTTCTTTTTCATTTGAGAGAAGCAGTAGGCAGATCTGAATATTGCCTGCTCTTCACATAAGTTGGCAGAAGATATCCTTTTGGAAAAGAATTGTCGACTGTTTTGCTGAAGACAATCCACAGATCGATATCAAATGAAACAACTTTGTCATTTGCTGTTTAACTACCATTATTGAGGTAAATTTGTGCGAAGGATCCACATCAACAATAAGGTTCAATTGTCCAATGTCCTACAGAAGTTGACAGGGGCTGCAGTAGATCAGTGTCCTCAGAATACTGCCAGTGTCCTCAGAATACTGCAGGTTGTTTTGGTTGTGGATATGGCAAGAGCAGACATAACTCGGTACATTTTGCCCAATGAATATCCACCAAACAACATCCACAAGGAGTGTATGCTCATGAAAGGTATATCTATGTCCTTAGCAAATTGATTGGATAGTCATTTTAATGCCTTGAGTGAAGTTCTTCCAAAGAATGCCATTGTATTATATCCAGCTCCAGAAATCATCCAGGTTGAACACCATGTATTTGGTCCAGTAGATCATGAATGGCGAATAATCAATTTTTCCATGTTTCCACAAGGAGTAGATGATCCTGAAAGATATTGTTGCCTCACATAGCAAGTTACTCATACAGTCATACAAATGCCTTGAGGGAAGTTGCTCCAAAGAACACCATTGTATTATATCCAACTCCAGACATTATCCAGGTTAAATACCACGTATTTGGTCCAGTAGATTATGAATGGCGAACAATCAATTTTTCCATATTTCCACAAGGAGTAGATGCTCCTGAAAGGCATTGTCGCTCAAATAGTCATACAAATGCCTTGAGTAAAGTTTCTCCAAATAATGCTGTTGTATTATATCCAGGGTCGTCTTGTATAGTTTTTCTGGATCTGGCAGTAGTAGAATATTTGTGGTGGTGAAGTGGTAAAACACCTTCTCAAAGGCTTCATGTGCTTATTCTGACCACATAAATTGTCTTCTGTGAAAGTACTGCAGGCTGGTACCACCTCCAAAGAATGCCATTGTATTATATCCAGCTCCAGACATCATCCAGGTTGAACACCATGTATTTGGTCCAGTATATAATTAATGGTGAATAATCCCTTTTTCCATGTTTCCACAAGGAGTAGATGCTCCTGAAAGGTATTGTTGCCTCCCATAGCAAGTCGATCAGACAGTCATACAAGTGCCTTGAGTGAAGTTTCTCCAAAGAATGCTATTGTAGTATATCCAGCTCCAGACATCATCCAAGTTGAACACCATGTATTTGGTCCAGTAGATCATGAATGGTGAATAATCAATTTTTCCATGTTTCCACAAGGAGTAAATGCTCCTGAAAGATATTGTTGCCTGGAATAGCAAGTCACTCAGACAGTCATACAAATGCCTTGAGTGAAGTTCCCCCAAAGAACACCATTGTATTATATCCAGCTCCAGACATTATCCAGGCTGAACACCACGTATTTGGTCCAGTAGATCATAAATGGTGAATAATCCATTTTCCATGTTTCCATAAGGAGTAGATGCTCCTGAAAGATATTGTTGCCTCCCTTTGTGAGTCACCCAGACAGCCATACAAATGCCTTGAGTGAAGTTCCTCCACAGAACACCATTGTATTATATCCAGCTCCAGACATTATCCAGGTTGAACACCACGTATTTGTTTGGTCCAGTAGATCATAAATGGCGAATAATCAGTTTTTCCATGTTTCCACAAGGAGTAGATGTTTCTGAAAGATATTGTTGCCTCCCATAGTAAGTTCTTCCAAAGAATGCCATTGTATTATATCCAGCTCCAGAAATCATCCAGGTTGAACACCATGTATTTGGTCCAGTATATAATTAATGGTGAATAATCCCTTTTTCCATGTTTCCACTTGGAGTAGATGCTCCTGAAAGGTATTGTTGCCTCCCATAGCAAGTTGATCAGACAGTCATACAAGTGCCTTGAGTGAAGTTTCTCCAAAGAATGCTATTGTAGTATATCCAGCTCCAGACATCATCCAGGTTGAACACCAAGTATTTGGTCCAGTAGATTGTGAATGGCAAATAATCCGTTTTTTCATGTTTCCACAAGGAGTAGATGCTCCTGAAAGATATTGTTGCCTCTCTTTGCAAGTTGCTCAGACAGTCATACAAGTGCCTTGAGTGAAGTTTCTCCAAAGAATGCCATTGTATTATATCCAGCTCCAGACATCATCCAGGTTGAACACCATGTATTTGGTCCAGTAGATCATAAATGGTGAATAATCAATTTTTCCATGTTTCCACAAGGAGTAAATGCTCCTGAAAGATATTGTTGCCTCGCATAGCAAGTCACTCAGACAGTCATACAAATGCCTTGAGTGAAGTTCCTCCAAAGAACACCATTGTATTATATCCAGCTCTAGACATTATCCAGGCTGAACACCACGTATTTGGTCCAGTAGATCATAAATGGCGAATAATCAGTTGTTCCATGTTTCCACAAGGAGTAGATGCTTCTGAAAGATATTGTTGCCTCCCATAGTAAGTTCTTCCAAATAATGCTGTTGTATTATATACAGGGTTGTCTTGTATAGTTTTTATGGATCTGGCAGTAGTAGAATATTTATGGTGGTGAAGTGGTAAAACACCTTTTCAAAGGCTCCATGTGCTTTTTCTGACCCCGTATATTGTCTTCTGTGAAAGTACAGCAGGCTGGTACCATCTTTGAAGTAACTAAAAAGAAATGTAGAAATTTGGAAATCCAATAAATTGCTACATGGTTTTCTTCCTCTTGAATGTAGTGCCAATAGTGATCACTACCTTTTTGAGGAGGTTCACCTTTCTTGAGCAGATGCTCAGTTAAGTCCTAGAAATACAATTTCAGAGGTGCTAAGAATACATTCCTTACCACAAATAGTGGTATGCCCATCGGTTTTGGTTTTATTTTTAAAATATTTTTTTTGCTCTTCCTGCAAAAAGATTACAACTTATTCCAGTATTTGGTCCAGTAGATCATGAATGGCGACTAAACATTTTTTTTTAAATTCTCGCGTTTCCACACGGCGTATATGCTCCTGAAGGGTACAGCTTCTGCCATGAAAAATTGATTAGACAGTTATAATTTCACTTTGAAATCATTGGTTGTCTAGAAGGTTGTCTTAGGGCCTAATTTATTTTCTGGGCCGATTATTGCAAACATTTAGAAAAGAATCCTTTAGTTTGACTATAACTTCCATGTCCAGAGAGTTCTTCCAAAACCAACAGCCACATTCCTTCTGATCCAGCTTTGTGGAGGGTTCTAGTCACCGAGTAAAGTCTCAAAATTAATCTCTGAGACCTCCGCATGTAATGAAAGAGGAAATAGCAGACTGACTTTCTCATACACTTTTTTTTATACACTTTTATTTTTGTTAATAAACAAATTTTAAAAAGTGAGTTTATTTGTTCCCATAATTAATCAGAGACAGCCCGCCGAAGAGCCTCCCCTTTTTTTTCAACTTTTGTGTAAGCAGTTCAAAAAGAGAATTTACAGACTAAGGGCACGACGAATTGTCCCATCCCTTTCTCCCAGGTGTGGGAAGTATGGTAATATAATTTAAGGTTTAGGGTAGTCCCCCCAATCCCCTTAATCCAAATTGAGGGTCAGAGAGTACCTACTCCTACTGTCCCTTGTAACACTATGGGACCAGATTGAATGTCTTGAATTTTTGTTTCTTCTGCCTAAAAAAATAAGCTTGTCTGGGGAGAAAGTGTGACATGTGAGTATTGTTATGCATCTCTACAATAGCCAGAGCTCTTAAAACTTACACTATTACTATTATGATAAATACAACAAGTTCTTATATATGTTCTTAAATATGTTACCATATGTTACCAACAGTTTGTCTTATGGACACTACCAGTCTTCTCCTTCGAGAGATGGATGCTGATGTACCTTAAACAGAATAAAAGGTACCCATAGTGTTACAATAGCAGTTTATTTAGCAGGTATAATGCAAAACTTAAAAAAGAAAAACGTACGGTATAAAAATGCAAGACCTTATTTTTAAGTGTTACTGCAAAGCATGGGTTAATTTAAACAGCATCTCAGTTATGTCTTTGGGAACTCTGAAGAGAGTCTCACCACAAGTTCCTCTGCTGGCTTGGGTTAACTTCCCACGGCAGGATGCCAAAAGTAGCCTCTGGTCATTTAATCCTTGTGTGGTACACAGGGCTTTGTAAAGCTTGAATATTTTTTTATTGACTTATAAAGCTAACCAATCATAGTCAAGTAACAGGTCTCTCATTCAACCAAGATTATTACTTTACATGTAACCACATTTTTGGGCAAGTCTTGCCATCAGCTCTCTATGGTGGGGTCTCAAAGACTTTATTATCAAAGATTCTGTTAATTTATCACTGTTTCAGTACCACAGAAGAAAGCAGGTCTCTATGACATTTATGCTAAAAACATGTTATTTTACGCTTGTAAAATTGCCATGCCATTTAGTAAATAGCTAATGGTGTCACTGTTTTTTCTCGGTTTCCATAGAACCATTTTGCTTGGATTGGAATTTTTCAACTATTTATTTATTTGCATCACCTGAGTTACACCAAAATGCTATTTACTAACTGATTTAACAGCAGCAATGCCCCCCAAAAGGCATGTCTTATATATTTTAATTAATATGATTGTAATACATATGTATTTCCAATTTATCTATATTTCAGCATTTACCTTACCTTGGCAATGTCCACTGTAGTCAGGCCATAGAGAGCAGATGTTGATTCTCTACAACGGAGTTGCTGCTGTGGACTGGGATGAGATGTTAAATTGCGGGCTAATAAAAGAGAAACCACAGAATAATTTCAGGTTCTCTGGCCCAACAGGTGTTTTCAGGGGTTCTGCCGATGATAAGGCTTTCTCCTGCACCACCACTGATTTCACTTCGTCCATAGATGGCTACAATGTGACGAGAGATACACTTTTTAGCATACCACAGAGCACTGCGCATAATCATGTGCTTCAGTCTTTTCTCATTCCAGTTCAAACATTTCCCCATGCCTGTTTGTCTTTAAATTTGTAATTTATGTATTTTTATATATAATATGCTGGGAAGAAATATGCAACAATATCGAGATAAATTATATAATGCCGAACTTGGGAGTTAAAAGAAAACATAAGGGGAAATTAAGGACACAAAGATGGGTAGAGGTAATAAGAAGGAATGAAAAACGACAAAATGGTGAGGAGTCGGGGGAAGAAATGTAAAGGAGGAAATATTTACAGGTGGAGGGCCGGTGAGGGAAAATATGAAGCAAAGGATAGATAATTTCCTGTCAACTCGGAAGGAAAAATCAGTATAATCTCTCTTTTAAGATGTTTTCAATGCATTGAACACTTCTATTTTACTGTATTGTAGTTAAGAGCTGAGCAGAGCTTCATTAAACAAATTGTTGTTGTTTTTACTGAACCAGGAATAATGTAGAATTAATGAGGGTTTTGCCAAAAAAAGTTGGGTCAGAGCAACAAAGCTGGAGAAATACCTGAATAGGATAATTTTTCCAGTCTGGCTTTTTGGACAAACTAAAAAAAAAATCCTCTAAAAATTCCTCACAATTCCCAGTTTAAGATATCATCAAATATTTTACAGCATTGGTAAAAAAATATATATATCCAATGCTTATGTAAAGCTCATTTTATTATGTAGCAACATCTTTAGGTAGCAGGAGATATAGAATCTGCAGATAACCAGCCGGTCAAATGACAACAACATCCACCAAATGGCATCACCCACCTCAATGGCCATTTTCTCTCTTTAAAGATTTTATAGGCAGATTTATAAACTGCTTTATATTTAACTTTTCTGTTCATGTACTTACTGTACTTAGCGTGAAGGGAGGCTCTACCCGTCCGGCCTCCAACTCCTCCCAGTCAATAGACTGGAAGAAGCTGTGAGAACGGATTAGGCCTTTTCTCCCCAACCGCATGGCAGGTGCTTTTTGCAGGAGCTGTAAAGAGGAACAGAAGAGTGTGTGAAATAAATTTTGAATTTCCTTTATTAACAAAACAAAAAGCAAACAGCAATTGATATAACTGATAATACAAAGATCTCTAACAGAAAGCAAAGTCTCAAATCCTGCAAAGTACAAGGTGTCCAACTTCACACTGACAGACATTTTTCATGTTGTCAAATAATTTTCGTCATGGAGGTGGGAGGGTCTGGGAGGGAGGGTCTGCTGCTGATTGGCTGGAATGTGTCTGCTGACTGTGAGGTACAGGGTCAAAGTTTACTAAATGATGACGAATAGGGGCGGACCGAACATCGCATATGTTCGCCCGCCGCGTTCACCACGAACAAGCTATGTTCGCCAGCGAACAGTTCCTGGCGAACTGTTCGGGACATCACTACTAGTAACGCTTTCTATAGAGATTAGCAGGAGAAAAACACCTGGTTTCCATTGAATATGAAAAAAAAGTATCACCTGGCCAAAAACATTCACTAACTCAGTCCAGTTACCACCAGCTTCAGCTTGGTGCAACATTGAAAAGATAGGTTAGCAATTGCAGCCTCCTATTGGGAGATGTTATTTCATTACTATGACAGAAACCATTCAGAGTGACCTGGTAGCTGCTATATCAAAACTACACTGTTTATAGTGTTACATGTTAATGGTAAGCGTTACATGATGCGCGGTATAAAACTCTCTTTAGGTTTCCGACCCCTTTGCAGTTTGGTATTATATACAGGTATTAAATGTACCTTTTTTTCCAGTGACTTGCTCTGCCTATATAGCTGAGATCATCACATTTGACGTTATCAGCCAATCCAATGCTTTCCCATAGAAAATATTGCGCATGTGCGGCAAAATGCTGTGCTGCGCCTGTCAGCATCTCCTCATAGAGATGCATTGAATCCAGTGGCGTACATACCGCGGTCGCAGGGGTAGCAGCTGAGACCGGGCCCCCTAGAATCCCTCTAGGGGCCCCTGCGGACCCCTGCGACCGGATACCCGCCGCCATCTCTTGTGCTTCCCGGCCCGCGCGGCAATCTGCACGTCACTCCTCCCAGCTATCACAGAGCCCGCGGGGGAGGAAGCAGAGGGAGTCAGAGTGGGAACTCTGACTCCCATCAACCCGAGCCACCACTGGACCCCAGAGAAAGTCACCCTCCTGCACCTAAAAGGTAGAAAACAGCAGGGTGACTTAAACATTGTGTGTGTGTGTGTGTGTGTGTTTGTTTGTGTGTGTGTGTGTGTGTCTGTTTATGTATGTATGATTCTTTGTATGTGTGTGTGCCTGTCTGTATGTATGTGTCTTTGTATGTATGTGTGCCTGTGTGTCTGTCTGTTTGTATGTTTGTGTGTGTCTGTATGCATGTGTGTGCCTGTCTGTATGTATGTATGTATGTGTATGTATGTATGCCTGTCTTTATGTATGTATGTATGTATGTGTATGTGTGTGCCTGTCTGTATGTATGTATGTATGTGCCTGTCTGTGTGTATGTGTCTTTGTATGTGTGTGTGCCTGTCTGTTTGTATGTATGCCTTTTGTGTGTGTGTGTCTGTATGTATGTATGTGTGCCTGCCTGTCTGTTTGTATGTTTGTGTGTGTGTCTGTGGGGGGGTGGGAGGGCGAAGGGAGGGGTCCCACGGATCAGTTTCACACCAGGGCCCCATGGATTGTGTGTACACCACTGATTGAATCAGTGCATTTCTATGGGCAGCGCTCAGCGTCTGAGTGAGTGCCACTACAGGTGTTACTAGGCAGTAATGTAAACACTGGCTTTTCTATGAAAATGCAGTGTGTTGACATTAAAAGGCCTGCAGGGACAGGCTGTAGACACCAGAACAACTACATTAGCTAGTTGTTTTAGTGACTATAGTGTCTATTTAATTTGTGAAAAATTGGAGTTTAGTCAGTAACCCAAAGTGTCCTACCCACTGCCTCACTCCATAGTCTCTCCCTCTGTCCATCTCTGTATAATGTGTATGTTTGCTGGCAGTCTGTGGTGTTTGCTGGCAGTCTGTAATGTGCGCATATGTTCTGTTTGCCCTCCCTCCTGCTTTTTACAGGTTGGGGTCCAAGACCGACATTAAGGGGGTACAGATCGTACACCTGTAAGTGGTCTGGCAAGCCAGGCCCTACATTAACAAACTTTGCAGAGTTTGGCCAGGAGGGACCAGGAGGCTCTCAGCCTTCCCCTCTGGTGGCTGATCCTCTCATTCCTGCGAGCCCAGACTTTCACAGCGTTGTTGCTGTTACCATGGCAACTCTCCCATTCTAGATGGAGCCGAGGTTTGCAAGAAGTGAAGTGCCTTCACCCAGCAGAGGTGAAGATCACATCCTCTCTGCCAGGCAGGTCCTCATTCAGCAGCTCTTCCGCTTGTTAATGGCAGGGCTTCAAGGAGGGGGCGGGGGAATCCTTCCCTGCAGCTAGAACTGCATGTCCATATGTTGGGCGATACAAATTCCATATATCTGTGTTTACAGTAATGATACGCAAGAGCCAATGAGAATTGTGGAAGCAATCTCTAAGAATTGGAAATAAATGATAAATATTTTTGCATAATTCAGAACTTGATCATACATACCTTTTTTAGGATATCCTGTGTTGCAGTGCTTAGGCACTCTGGGTAGCTCAGAGTATCCTGAAGCACTGAAGCCACCAAGGTCTCACTAGTATTCCCACAATAAAATGGGAATTCTCCGGTGGCCATGGTATACAGGATTACCCCAAATGCCCACCAGTCCACAGCAGCATTGTAACGTTGTCCGAGAAGCATCTGAAGATATAAAAATCAAGATTTATTTTAATAAACTAGTACTGTCAGGTATATTTCAAGATAAGAATCGATAAGATATACAGTTATTTGTGGAATCTGGACATTACATTCTGTACCATATAATGTCTCTTGATAAGAAAACCAACATGCTGCACATATTTTGTATCTGTGCTCCTTAATGCAGATTGTATTGGACATTGTAGGTCAGCTAAACCTTTCAATAAGGGCTGGCGCAACCATAAAGCGGCACAGGCGGCTGCCTCAGGGTGCACAGGCATGGGTGGAGCAATCTGCGAGATTATCAGCTAGAAGGGAGCAGGAAGAGACACACACAGGAGCTGGGGAAGAGGAGAAAGAGAAACACAAAGTGGCTGGAGTGGAAGGCTGTGGGGGAAAGAAAGACACAGGGGCTGGGGAAAGGGCAAACGAGAAGGACACAGGGGCTGTAAAAGGGGAGAAAGACACATGGAGGTGAAGGAGGGAAGAATACATACACAGGGGAAGTGGAAAAAGACACAAAAGGGGCTGTAAGAGAAGTATACGAAAGGGGCTGTGGGGGGAGAACGAGAAACACAGATGGACTGGATAAGGGGAGGATGAGACACAGAGAGGATGGGGAAAATAGACACAAAACAGGCTTGGAAAAAAGAGACACACACAGGGCTGTGGAGGAAAAAGAGACACGTAAAAGTTCTGGGGGAAGAGGCACACAGAGGAGAAGAGAAAAAAAGAGACACAGTCACTGTGGGTGACGAATTGAAACACAAAGTGACGGTGG
The DNA here is from genome assembly GCF_036172605.1 of Pelobates fuscus. Lineage (NCBI taxonomy): Eukaryota > Metazoa > Chordata > Amphibia > Anura > Pelobatidae > Pelobates > Pelobates fuscus. The sequence goes on from NC_086324.1 coordinate 53,504,712, forward strand.
GACTAAGAAACACACAAAGGGGCTCAGGGGAAAATAAGACATACAAAGTAGAAAAATGGGAAATAAGACTAAAGGTGGTGTAAGAACATAAAGAGGTGTAAGAGGGGTTAAGAAAGAAATTAAGACATTCAAGAGGGGTTTAAGAGACGCACAGACAAAGATGCATTTTGGGGGGGGATGGGGAGGTGTAGGCAAAATGCGTAAAATCCTTGCACCAGCCCTGAATTCAATTGTTTATTTCTTACAAAAAACACCACGCGTTGGATCTTTCCTGCTAAAGTGTTTGCCAACATACCTCTCGCCAAACCTCTCGCCAAACAACGGTTTACATATAATCTTCTATTTATTTTTGTGAGTAAATGTGTGAATGGTTTAGTTGAATTCGGAAGGGATGGTTGTATACATTTAGTCATCCCAACTATACACAGAATGTGGACTACAATATGTGTGCTCCCATATGTGAAGCTTTAGGCCAGTCACGTACTGGAACTACATTAAAAATAACTTGTAATTTCTTAATTCCGGTTGGAAATATATTCCTCATAGGATGGATAGCGAGCCTAACTGCTGCAGAGCCATTTAATGTATGCACATAAGCCATGGTTTTTGTCTCACCTCTGGCGCAATATAGCCCAGGGTTCCAGCGTGTTCTTTGGCTTTTTTCCTTCCTCGGATGTTTTCCAGTGCTAAGCCAAAGTCGGCGATCTTCAGGTGCCCCACGCTGTCCATTAAGATGTTCTCAGGCTTTATATCGCTGTAAAGAAAAAAAAGTGAGTCCTGTTTCTGTAACTTCTGTTAAAAGGTTTTTAACCCTTTAGTCACCAGGGAGGCAGGGAGAGCGATAGTGACAGAAATACAGCTTTGTATTCCTGTCACAATAGTATCCCTTTAACCAATATCTTATTTAGGCTAGTATGTCTCAGAGAAAGTGGAAGCCCCCTTTAATGTAGTAGGACCCCACAAGCAGGGCCGGACTGGGGATACAAATCAGCCCTGGAAAAAAAAAATGTATGCCAGCCCCAAGTCATTGCGCCATATATTGTCGCATGTAATATGTAAGCCTATGTCTTGCCACCCCGGATGATTGAGTAATATATATCTCAAATATATATTGCTTTTTCTAATGTGAAATATTGGTCCCTTCAGAGTAAAACATTTAATTATACAGTAAGCATACTCACATGCAGACACAGACAATCTCACTGACACACACAAGCTCATTGATACACAGCCTTATAGACAAACAATCTCACTGATATACATAAGCTCATTGACATAAAAACACAAGCTCACTCACTAGCAGGCACACACCCACACACACACCTTAATGTAGTGGTTCTGGTGTCTGTAGCATGTCCCTGCTGGCTTTTCAATGTAAACAGTGACTTTTAAGAGAAAAGGCAGTGTTTATGCATATGCTCTTGCTGCTTCAAAGTCAGCTTTACTTTAACTAATATTATTGTCTGCCAGTCGACACCAGTTTTGTTTCCATACTTAAGCAAGAGCATGTAGCAAGAGTAGTGTCAAAAAAAAATCAGCCCCTATGTTAAAGGGACACTGTAGGCACCCAGACCACTTCAGCCCATTGAAGTGGTCTGAGTGCCAACTCCCATCACCCTTAACCCTGCAAGTGTAATCATTGTAGTTTTTATAAACTGCAATAATTACCTTCCAGGGCTAACTCCTCCTCTAGTGGCTGTCTGCCAGACAGCCACTAGAGGGACTTCCGGCTTCTTAGTAATGCTTTCCTATGGAGAGGTCTAATGCACGCGAATTAGGTCTCCCCCTGCCGGCGGACGTTGGCAGGGGAAGAGCGTGGGCGGAGCCTGACCCTCTGCGCTGGATTCAGGTAAGTGTTGAAGGGATTTTAACCCCTTCAGCGACATGAGATGGGGGGCACCCCAGGATTTTACAGTGCCCGGAAAACCTTTAATCCAGCCCTGCCCACAAGCCTGTGCTAGCAATATCTTTAATCAGAACTGTCCTCTGCAATGCAACTGCTGCCCAAAATAATACACCGTAACACCTCCCATGCTCTGATCAAGAAAGAAAGGAGAACACCTTCAAAGTTATCTGGAGAGAACAAGGGATAACTATTGCTTCATGTAGTTGTGATGGTGCTAGGAAACTACCAGTGAGGAGTCTCTAGGTTTTTTCAAAGTAACATGTCCAGATTAAAATTGGTTAGTTGAAGGAGCAATGTTTTTAAAGCAAGACTCCAAGCACCATAACCACTACAGCTTGCTTAATGGTAAGGAGTTAAATTGGTTTGGAAAATTAGGACTCCTTGCCTGGGATCACTGCCTCCACTGTCATTGCTAGAGAAACAGGAATTCCTAAACTGGAACATCTGTTTGCTCTCCAGAGCTAAGCTCTGCCCTTCAGGACTTCAGCAAATGACCTACACTCTGGGTCTTAGCTCTGGAGAGCTTGCGGGAGTTCCTGCTTAATGGTAGCGTAATTGAAGTGTAATTGGTAGTGTAATTGAAGAGCCAATCCTAGGTAGGAAGTCAAACTCCTTATAATGGGAGGCTTTTAAAACTATTCTGAGGCTTTTCTTTATGTAAATCATCTATGATGGACAAAGAAGAGTGGATACAGCAAAGTAAAAAAAATAAACTATAATATAATTAGAAAGATATAACTCCCAGTGTAGAGAAAACACCTTCTAAATAGTTCAGTATTAATTACCGGTGGACAATGCCGTATCGATGGAGAAACTGAAGTCCGCAGACTATCTCAGCAGCAAAGAATCTGATGGACAAGAGTTTGATGTTTAGCAGGCAGCTTGATTAATGTTTCCATACACAAAACAGTATCATGATTGAACTTTTTAAATGAGCTTACCCAGAGAAATGTTACTATATTAATGCCATTATCTACTACGGAGAAATGTTATTAATGCCATTATCTAGCGTGGCGAAATGTTACTATATTAAAGGAACACTATAGTCACCTAAATTACTTTAGCTAAATAAAGCAGTTTTAGTGTATAGATCATTCCCCTGCGATTTCACTGCTCAATTCACTGTCATTTAGAAGTTAAAGGGACTCTCCAGGCAGAGTTTTTTACTCACCTGGTTCCAGCGCCGGGAGCCTCGTGAAGCCGCGCCCCCTATTTCGTCAAATTGACGAAATAGGCGGGCGCGAGCAGGGAGCAATCAGACGCTTCCATTTCAGAGGGCATGCACGCGGTGTGCGGTCCGCGAGCTGAGCTGACTGACAGCTCAGCTCGCGGTCTTTGCCCGCCCCCCTCCTCTGCTGACAGGCTGGAGAGAGAAGGCGCGCACACAGTGCCTTCTCTCTCCTGCACACGTCAGATGTATTTTAATACGTCTGACGAGTACAGGGCCTTTTTAGGGCCATGCATGATAGGAAGTCCCTCTGGTGGCCGTCTGAGTGACGGCCACTGGAGGTATTCCTATGAATCAATGTAAACACTGTATTTTCTCTGAAAATACAGTGTTTACATTAGATTGCCTGCAGGGAGCTATAGATCATACCTGAACAACTACATTAAGCTGTAGTTGTTCAGGTGACTATAGTGTCCCTTTAAATCACTTTGTTTCTGTTTATGCAGTCCTAGCCACACCTCCCCTGGCTATGATTGACAGAGCCTGCATGAAAAAAAAAATGGTTTCACTTTCAAACAGATGTAATTTACATTAGATAATCGTATCTCAATCTCTAAATTGAACTTCAATCACATACAGGAGGCTCTTGCAGGGTCTAGCAAGCTATTAACATAGCAGGGGATAAGAAAATCTTAATTAAACAGAACTTGCAATAAAGAAAGCCTGAAAAGGGCTCTCTTTACAGGAAGTGTTTATGGAAGGTTGTGCAAGTCACATGCAGGGAGGTGTGACTAGGGTTCATAAACAAAGGGATTTAACTCCTAAATGGCAGAGGATTGAGCGGTGAGGCTGCAGGGGCATGTTCTATACACCAAAACTGCTTCATTAAGCTAAAGTTATTCAGGTGACTATAGTGTCCCTTTAATGTTATGATCGAACACATTCCATACATTGAATGACCATTTGCGCTAAACAAGCTTTTCTAAATCTTGCTGTGCACTAAAACTCTGACCAAAATTACCTTAACCCTGACCAAAATTAAAATTAACTATGGAACTGTAATGTTTTTGTAATGTAATGCTTTTTGGGGGAGTCAGATAAAATGCTAGAACAGGGTTTTGAGAGAGTTAAAGTGACACCGTAGGCAATGTATCTGCATCATCTCATTGAAGTGGACACAGTGTCTGGAGTCCATGGTGCCATCCTTCCGTTCAATGTCAAACTATTTTTTCTTTCATGTATCAATTTTTATTAAGATGTTTAATATGGAATATACAGTCGGTACCTAAAGTGTAAAGAATATACAGTTGGTATAAAGTGATTCAATAAGACATTTCAAAAACATAACAACACGAGATGGTCAGCCTACGTGAGAATATTTATTTTTTAATTATTTATTTGACAATCTTTATTTTAAAGGTTTTCAGTGCAACACTGAGTAAAATACAGTATGGAAATAGGATGCAGAAGGAAAGAAAACCCAAGTTATACATTAAGTCAATCCCCAACCACACAATGTGACAATACAATCTACACCTATCATAACATTATCACAACATTGTGCTGGATTGTGGGCAAAGACTTTGAAACAGGAACAAGAACACATGTTCCCTACTGGCGTTGAAACGAATGGGTATAACACCAATATTAAAAAGAGAAGAGAATGTTGGGGTGGGAGGACATGAAAGTGCGATCATAAACTCCAAAGCAAAGTCTAAGAGTTTAAGTGGACTTCCATAAATATTAGCAAGGATGAGTTAGGAAGTTCACCATGTTTCCAAGTGTTTATCCGTTCTGTGTGCCAGACACTAAGTATTTTCCTGCATCTGTTTAATTTCTTCCACCCAATACAGCGAACCTTAAAACATAGGGGCAGGTGTCTACATCCAGAGTTCAGGGACCCAGGATCTGGCTGCTGTCCACAAATGCTCTGAAATTGTTTTTTTGCAAGTGGAAATAGGTAACTTAGTGTGGTTTAGCAGCATTTCCACAGGATAGGAGGACATCATGTCACCTGTGTTTGAAGTAGTGGCCTTGTGTATCCGTTTCCAAAAACGAACAATGAAAAAACATTCCAAAAATATATGCAGTATTGATCTGACCAAAATTAGGTACCTCCAACAAGAGGGCAATGTCTTAGGGTAGACCCTGTTGAGATTTTGAGTAGTGTTGCACCAATTTGTGAGATTTGATGATCTGGTATTTGGAGCAAAGGAAGCCTTGATGTTTTGGTGTCAGGATTTTTGTACATTGTTCCCAGGAGGACATAAATTGAAGTAGGGCTCCTGGGGCAACTATTAAACAAAACCTTGAAGTGACACCTGCTGACTCCGAGCCCTGTTCCCCCCGCCCCCTTTTGGAATGTGTTGGAATATCTCAGTCCCCACTGTGTGGGCACCTCGACAAGATCTAACCCTACCGGGGTATCACTAGATCGAGTCCTAGTACTCAAGATGGCTACCGGGCCTTTCGATACATGCGGACCAGCTACTTCTGACTTTTGACCGGAGTTCTGGGCAAAGCTATATGCTCGGGAACTTACCATTACTCCTGCTAACCGAATCATAATGCCCCAGACCAGTGGTATTTACTTCATGACCTCGTTCGCAGTTTTACTTTTCAGTATCTCCTAGCCACGTTTACATAGGTGGACAGGGTGTTTCTACTACCTACAGAAGTTAAGCATGTTTTCATGTCGATGCTTATTATCTCTCGTTTTATTAACCTCCATGACTTTAACAAGCTGTCTGTCCTCCAGCCTTCATTTAACTTAGTACTTGGACATAATTAGTTTAATTCATGCTGTATAAATTGTAAAATGTGCAGACCCCTTGGCTTGTCATTTATCGCAATTGTTCTTGCTGCATTGGCTTTTATTTGATATGTCTTGTAATCCTTATATGTACAACTCTGCACAATAACAATAAAGAATTTAAAAAAAATTCTAAATATTAAAATATTTTTCAGAAAATTAAATCATTCGAAAAGCCTATCCAAAGATATTACATCGAACCCTTAGTGAGATGAAATTATTGTAGTGCTTAGAGTTCCCCTTTAATGGTGGTATTTCTTTATACCCACTTTTACAAACCTTCTCTTTGAGACCTAATGCCTTATAATTTATTTAGTAAATACAGGGTGCAGCAGAATCGATTAAGCAGTTTTGAGGGGTCAATGCTCGGGCTGTGGTGGGTGGAGGCAGGTACACCTAGTCTCATTGTGTTCCGTCCATCACCTCATTTCAGTAGCCAATATGGTTTGGACTGGAGTACATCAAGGCTTTGCCGTGCGGGCGTATTTAGAAAACAACCAATCTGTGATCGAGACGCAAAGAGCTTTTCGGCGATGGTTCAACATTACGCGCAATAACGTTCCTAATGCAAACACAATTCGGTCATGGGTTAGGCGGTTGGAGGAAACTGGCACCACACTTAGAAGAGGTACACATGGCCGACGCAGGTCCATTTGCACACCGGAAATGTGCAGCTAGTGAGAGCAGCAATTGAGGACGTTCTGCTCGAAAGCATGCTGTTGCTTTGGGAATATCAGACTGCAGTCTGAGGAGGATTCTTCATTTAGACTTGCAGTTTCGTCTCTACAAGATAATGTTGGCTCAAGATTTGAGTATAGCAGATTACGCCAACCGCAGAAATCTGTGTGAGCAAATGCTTGCACAGGTCCCGCTTTCTTCAGTAGCAACGAGGCACATTTTCATCTCAGTGAAGCTGTGAAAAAACAGAATTTCCGCTACTGGGCTCAAAATAACCCGGTTTCCCGAATGATTCATGAAAGGCCGCTACATTCCCCATAACTAACAGTGTGGTGTATCACAATACGGAGTGATAGGCCCGTACTAGTGAAGGCATGACCATGAATTCTGAACGTTATGTCTCAATGCTGGAAATTTTTCTGCAGGCCAGAATGGAAGAGATTGTTGAAGAAGAGGAATTGGGGGATTTCTGGTTCCAACAGGTTCCACAGCCTGTAATATACTCAATGTTTTGAAAGAAAGGTTTCCCGAATGTCTGGTCTCTCTGAGGGGTGATGTGGGGTGGCCGGCATGGTCACCAGATTTGAGCATTTGCTATTTTTTTCTTTGGGGATATCTGAAGGAAAAAGTGTTCAAACATCGCCCTCACACCCTACCAGAGCTAAGGGAGCAGATTATTGAAGAAGTTAACGCCATACCCCGCGATATGTGTGAACGAGCGGTATAAAACTTCAGAGATCGTCTCCAACAGTGTGTTGCTGCTAATGGCCGCCTTCTCAAGGACATTATTTTCAAAACTTAATTTAAATAAAATGGTATTTACTGCTGAATTCGAAAATAAAAACAGTTTTTCTCTATATACCTCAGTTAATTTCTTATAACCCCTCAAAACTGCTTAATCGGTTCTGCTGCACCCTGTATTCTATCCTGCAAAAGTCTTTACTCCATACTCCCTTCGCCTTCTATGACTTTAAGACGCTATCTTACGTTGTGGTGCTGAGATCCAGTCTTCCATTCTTATCAAGATAATCATAGAGGTCGCCTCCGCTTAAATACTCCATGGCAAAGAAAAGGCGGTCCTGATTAAGAAAATGCAGCAGAATAAACGTTAGACTATTTAGAGTATAGTTTCATTCTGTATAGCAGTAATGTGGTTGCTGGCTACACACCAGTGCTATGGAAATAATGATAATTATAATAATAATAATAATAATAAAAATCAAACATACAAAGGTTCTAAATGTATTAAAAGGAACACTCCAAACACCTAAGGTATTTCACATTGCTGTTCATTTCTTACTTTACAAAAACATTGATTTCAAGAGAAATCGGTTCTTTTATAAAGCTACTAGGAGCTATTAGGAAAGAGCAGATGTGACACTTTTCACAGAGAAACATTGAATTCAGTGCTTCTGTGTGAGAAGCATTTCCAGGGACCTGTACTTCTCTAGTGCTTCTCAATAGTGATCATCTACCCGAGGCAGAGCAGAGCTGCAGGGAGGAGATCATCTTGCCACTGGTTAGAGGTAAACTACTTTTACAGGTTCTGGAGGGAACAATATAGAACCTGTAATATATAATTAGAAATACTTATAAAGGCCAGAGTAACTTCTGTTTCACAAACCTGTCTCTCCTAAAGGGCCAGACTCCACTCTCACCTCTTCTGCTACTTTCCCACCTTGTTGTCTGGTTGCTATCCCCCTTCATAGTCTTCCTATTGTGTTTTTATACCCAACAGTGGCGTACACATGACCCATGGGGCCCCGGTGCGAAAATTGATCCGTGGGCCCCCCCCAACCCCCCCGCGCTTACTCTGGCAGGCCGGGGCCGCAACACATTGCGGCGGGCACCTGGTCGCAGGGGTTGCAGGGCTGCGAACCCTGCGACCGCAGTATGTACGCCAGTGCATGCAGATGCACACACACTTAAAGGACCACTACAGACACCCAGATCACATCAGCTCAATGAAGTGGTCTGGGTGTCAGGTCCCTCTACTTTTAACCCTGCAGCTGAAAACATAGCAGTTTCAGAGGGTTAATCCAGCCTCTAGTGGCTGTCTCACTGACAGCCGCTAGAGGCTCTTCCGCGATTCTAAGACACTGAGCGTCCATAGAAAAGCATTGAGTAATGCTTTCCTATGGGCGGTTTGAAAGTGTGCGCGGCTCTTGCCGCGCATGCGCATTCGGAGCTGAGAAGCGGAGGGATCCCCTGCGCCAAGGGAGTCCGGCGCTGGAGAAAGGTAAGTGCTGAAGACACACACACACACAATCTCACGAACAGACGCATACACACTAGCTAACAGACACACACATTTACTGACAGAGACACACTCAGCGACAGACAAATATACACACTCTTACAAAACATACACACTCACTTACAAAACATACACTCTCACTGACAAACACACACTCACTAACAGACTCACTAACACACACACAAACACACTCAGTAACAGACACACACAGTAACACACTCACTGACACTCACTAGCAGACACACTCAACAGACACACTCACTCACTGACACTAGCAGACACACACACAAACACACACACAAACGCACACGCAAAAACACACTCACTGACACTCACTAGCAGACACAAACACTCTAACACACACACTCACACACACACACTAATCATCATTGCTCTGCACACCGTATTCATACAGAATATTCACATACTGCCCCCAGCATTCATGTAAATCCCATCTATCAAGACATCAAGACATATGATGGCCAGTTTATAGTAGTTCAGTATATTTTTTTACCAAGTAGGACAGCCAATAGTCTTTAGGGACCAGCTTGTTATGACCGCATAGATGCCATAACAGGTTAAGCACCATTCGAGTTTTCCCCCAGACATCCACCAGGAAACCATTGTAATAAAAAATCTTATATAAAATATTTTATTGGATAGATTAAAATGTTTTGCCTCATCTTTCTGGTTATAGCTCTAAGCAGTCATTGTCTTTGGTACGTTTTTTTTTTTGCCTCCACATGAAACACACACAAATCTGTGTCGCTTTTCCTACTTCCACCTACTTTCCTCTGTGTCGCTTTTCCTACTTCCACCTACTAACACTAAAACACACACGTTTTTTTTTGTTTTTTTTATTTAATCCCCCCAGCCTCCTTACCTTTTGGAGTGCTGAGGGGATTCCCTGGGGTCCAGTGGTGCTGCTGGGCTCCTGGGGGGGGCGGTCACCCGGCGGGCAGGCAGGCTGGCCGGCGCGCGAGGGAGCACTCTCCCCCGAGTGCTTCCTCTTCAGCTCCCTCGCGCGCCGCGTACTGATACCGGCGCCGGAAGATGACGTCATCTTCCGGCTCCGGTATCAGTGCGGTGCGCGAGGGAGCTGAAAAGGAAGCACTTAGGGGAGAGTGCTCCCTCGCGCGCCCGCAGGACCGGCCGTGGGGTGACAGCAGGGCCAGCCTCGGGGGGCCCGGAGGTGGCCGGCTCTAGGGCCCCCCAGGAGAAGAGGCTGGCCCAGTGGCTACATACCGGGTCGCAGGGGCGGCCGGGCCCCCTGGTGGGCCGGGCCCGGTCGCAGACGCGACCCCTGCGACCCTGGTATGTACGCCACTGATACCCAATGTCCTCTAGACTATAAGCTAATTTGAGCAAGGTCCTCATCAACCTACTGTTCCTCTAACATTTTGTGATTGTCTCATTTATTGTTAAATTTCCTCATTTTATTATAGTGTAAAGAGCTGGAAAGTTGGCACTATATAAATGCCTACAATAATAATAATAATAATGTATTCGAGTCATTGCATTCCACATCTTTGCTAACACGATTTTATTGTAAAGGTTATGGCCCTGGGCAGTCTTTATCCGGCTCTGTTGATCAGGGCCGTCTTTAACACGGGGCAAACGGGGCAGCTGCCCCGGGCCCAGTTGCTCCTGGGGGGCCCAGAGCATCTGCCCCGTGGGCCCCGCGATTTGCGCAGCCCCCCTTGGACCCGGCGGTGCGGCTGCACAGAGCCGCACCGGCCCGCACGCTGAGGAGGCTCCCCGGGTGGCTCATGCACTAAAGGCCACCCGGAGAGCATGTGTGAGCAGGGGCCCGGTCTGGCGCTGTGACGCTTAAACAGCGCGACCGGGCCCCTTCCTGTACCGGCTGGGAGGAAGTGACGTCACTTCCTCCCGACGGAGAGCACAGCCGCGCGGGAGGAGAATGGCATGGAGGGGAGTTTCAGAGGAGAACTCCCATCTGCCTCAGCCTGCCACTGGACCCCAGGGAAACCACCCAACAGGAAAAGGTACGAACCTGGAGGGTGGCTAAATGTATGCTTGTGTGTAAGTATGTCTGTGTGTGTCAGTATGTGTGTGTGTGTCAGTAGGCCTGTGTGTGTCAGTATGTCTGTCTATGTGTATGTCAGTATGCATGTGTGTGTGTGTCAATACTTCTGTCAGTGTATGTGTCTGTGTGTGTATGTCTGCCTGTATGTGTCTGTGTGTCAGTATATCTGTCAGTGTATGTGTCTGTGTGTGTATGTATGTCTCTGTGTGTGTGTGTGTGTGTCAATACGTCTGTCAGTGTATGTGTCTGTGTGTGTCAGTATATCTGTCAGTGTATGTGCCTGTGTGTGTATGTATGTCTGTGTGTGTGTGTCAGTATGTCTGCCAGTATATATTTGTGTGTCAGTGTATGTGTGTGTCAGTATGTATCTGTGAATGTTTTAATGTCTGTCTGTGTGTATGTGCCAGTACGTCTGTCTATGTGTATGTCAGTATGCATGTGTGTGTGTGTGTCAATACTTCTGTCAGTGTATGTGTCTGTGTGTGTATGTCTGCCTGTATGTGTCTGTGTGTCAGTATATCTGTCAGTGTATGTGTCTGTGTGTGTATGTATGTCTGTCTGTGTGTGTGTCAGTGTATGTGTCTGTGTGTGTCAGTATATCTGTCAGTGTATGTGTCTGTGTGTGTATGTATGTCTCTGTGTGTGTGTGTGTGTCAATACGTCTGTCAGTGTATGTGTCTGTGTGTGTCAGTATATCTGTCAGTGTATGTGCCTGTGTGTGTATGTATGTCTGTGTGTGTGTGTCAGTATGTCTGCCAGTATATATTTGTGTGTCAGTGTATGTGTGTGTCAGTATGTATCTGTGAATGTTTTAATGTCTGTCTGTGTGTATGTGCCAGTACGTCTGTCTATGTGTATGTCAGTATGCCTGTGTGTGTGTCAGTATGCCTGTGTGTGTGTCAGTATGCCTGTGTGTGTGTCAATACGTCTGTCAGTGTATGTGTCTGTGTGTGTCAGTATATCTGTCAGTATGTCTGCCAGTGTATGTGTCTGTGTCAGTGTGTATCTGTGAATGTTTTAATGTCTGTATGTGCCAGTACGTCTGTCAGTGTGATTGCGCATTGGGTGTAATTGGGGGGAGGGATAGGAGGGGCAGGGCCCAGGGGCCCCAAGAAAATGCATTGCCCAGGGTCCTAATCATATTATAGACGGCCCTGCTGTTGATATCTGTTCCAAAAACCCATGGTGATCTGACATGCCTTTTATAATGTCAGGGAAACTTACAAAATATCAATTAATAGTCAACGGGCCCCAAGTACTCTTTCTAAGGTTGGTGGAAATGCAAACTCGAAAACATCCCAGGAAGAATTTGTATGGTGACAATAAATCCAAACATATATAGAAAAAAAGATGTATTTGGAGTCAACTCCATGTTGTGATTATTCTGAAGTTACATTCTCTTCAACTAAGAAATGCTGAGATCTCCCAAATCTCTAAACAGTCCAATGAAAATAATGATTTAATCCCCATCAGGCATAAAATCTAAAGCTGCAGAGAGTCCATTATATAGCTGTGTATAGACATAGAAATCTCACACAGCAATCGTCTCATACTGAGCTCTATCAGCCAGTGACTGCCATCCTGGTTTGGTTCTCATGTGTTACCACAACAAGAGGACATAGTCTTCAATTAGAGGGACAAAGATTTAAAAATAATATCAGGAAGTATTACTTTACTGAGAGGGTAGTGGATGCATGGAATAGCCTTCCAGCTGAAGTGGTAGAGGTTAACACAGTAAAGGAGTTTAAGCATGCGTGGGATGGGCATAAGGCAATCCTAACTATAAGATAAGGCCAGGGACTAATGAAAGTATTTAGAAAATTGGGCAAACTAGATGGGCCGAATGGTTCTTATCTGCCGTCACATTCTATGTTTCTATGTGTAAATGCTGACGTGTTTTTTCATATTATATGTGCAGCTGAAGAGGGGTTGGGCTATGGATGCTGGGAAAATCCTTCATTCTGTAAAGCTATTTTGACACCATAATCACTACACTCTGGGCATCATAACAACTTAATGGAAATGAGAACTGGCTTACCTTTGGTGGTTACACTCTTAATGAATGGTTTAACCCCAAAGAGTTGAATCCAGCACTGTTTAGCTCTCTTTCTGCTTTTCTCTGAATCTTGAAGCAGGAAGCCTCAGTATGCTGGTTTAACCCCTTAAGGACACATGACATGTGTGACATGTCATGATTCCCTTTTATTCCAGAAGTTTGGTCCTTACGGGGTTAAAGCCAATCAGTAGTTTCCCATTCACAAAGCAGCTTGAGAGAAATCCATATGTTTCTCAAGCTATTTGTGAATAGGAATCTTCTGAAAACACCCCTGGAGATAGTCAGAGTTAAACAGCCATTGATTCAGCTCTTTGGGGTTAACTGTTCATTAACGATTTAACCCATAAAAGTAAGCCATGGACCTGGCACCATAACGCCATACTGATTATGTTGTTATGGTGCCTGGAGTGTTCCTTTTTAAAAAGCGGGTTGATATAAGGTAATAATTTTGGCACCTCTGTCTGGAAGGTGGCATATGCATGGGTAAGGAATTTGCTCCCGGCAGCAATTTCCAGCACCCGGCGTTCAACTAGGCAGCTGCTTGCGCTTTCAATAAGGCGTTGCTTATCGATGATCTTCATAGCGAGCCATTTGTTGGTTATCTGGTCAGATGATAAAACAACCTGTAGAGAGAGGAGAAAAAAATCATCATGGAAGTACTGTGTATTCATTTACTCTCACACTTAGATGACTTATATTGACAAATGGAAAGTAATACAAAGTTGTTATTTTTATATATTATTTTTTTTCATTTTAATTTACAATCGAAAGTAGGGACTACTTTGACTTATGAGCAAAACCAAGACTGACAGATAATACACTATGAACTTTAAAAAAAAAAAATTGATATATATATATATATATATATATATATAAATACACACACAGTATCTGTATATGTGTCTATTATTTTCATATGTATGTGTGTGTGGGTGTGTGTAGAGCAACGTGTGGGTGTCCTTTCTCCAGCTCTCTCTCCGTGGTAGCCCGTTGCAAGGCTTTGACGGCTGTAGGCTTGCGATAGTTGAAGAAAGGACCCTCCAGAAACAGAAGAAAGCATGTCCTGGGTCTCCTTCACTATTAAAGCCAGCACGAGGGAAGCTTGCTTGTACAGGGCAAACAGACCACCATGGAAAGTAGTCTCCCCCCTCACTGGCCAAAGGTTACAAGCAGGACTGGGAGAATAAACTTATTAAAAAAAACAATAAACATAAAAGGCATTTTATAAAATGAATAATACAAGCTAAATAAGAATGTCTAATATGCTGGGTCACGTGGAAATCGTCAAGCTTGAGACATTAAACATGTAGTGATTTTTAAGTGTGTAAACAATGTGAAAGAGTAGGTTTGGAAATAGAGGCTTGCTAATATGACCTAACTAGCTTGACACATCTATTTGACATGTAGGGTTGATTAGGAAGAAACATGCTAAATGGTCATAGAGTGCACCTGTGTGCTCACTGGCTCAGACTTAAAATAATAGTAACAGGACAATGATATCTCTTCAGGAATAAAGGAGGTTAGAGTTAAAACAAAGAGAAACAGAATTTCGGACATAAATGCTTATGAATAGGCAGAAAGCACCCAAGTTTTTAGCATCTACAAGCAGGGGCGGACTGAGAGCCTTTGGGGCCCCCGGGCAAAATTAGATCCCAGGCCCTTTGAATGCACAAATATATGTGCATTAAATAAATGTTAAAGGATCACTATAGTGTCAGGAAAACCGCTTTGTTTTCCTGACACTATAGTGCCCTAAGGGTGCTCCCACCCTCAGGGTCCCCCTCCCGTTGCGCTGAAGGGGTTAAAACCCCTTCAGCAGCTTACCTTTATCCAGCACCGGGCCCCCTCGGCGCTGGTGACCTCTCCTCCCCCGCCGACGTCAGCTCATGAGTGGAGCGAAATGCGCATGCGCGGCAAGTGCGCTTTCAAACAGTCCATAGGAAAGCATTTCTCAATGCTTTCCTATAGACGTTCTGCACGTCAGGATGACACCCACTAGAGGTTTGATTAACCCTGCTAAGTAAACATAGCAGTTTCTCTGAAACTGCTATGTTTACATCTGAAGGGTTAAAACCTGAGGGACCTGGCACCCAGACCACTTCATTGAGCTGAAGTGGTCTGGGTGACTATAGTGTCCCTTTAAATACAACTCTCATATAATACAGCATTCCTTTGGATGTGTATATTGTGAAGACCTGTGTATTAATGCATGTTTGTATTTGAGTCTGTGTGAATGCACTTGTGCATGTCTGGATGTAGTGTCAGTGTGAATGCATATGTGACAGGTGACAGAGTGTGTGAGGGAGAGGGTGACAGGTGGCAGAGTGAGGGGGTACCTGGAGGCAGAGTCAGGGAGGGAGGGGGTGACTAGTGACAGAGTGAGGGAGGGGGTGACTGTCCCCCTTACTCTGTCACTAGTCACCACCTCCCTCCCTCACTCTGTCACCAGTCATCCCCTCACTCACTCTGTCACTAGAGTGAGGGGGTGACTACTGACAGAGTGAGGGAGGGGGTGACTGTCACTAGTCACACCCTCCCTCTGTCCCAAGTCACCCCCTCCCTCCCTCACTCTGTCACTAGTCACCCCCTCCCTCCCTCTGTCACTAGTCACCCCCTCCCTCCCTCTGTCACTAGTCACCCTATGCCTCCCTCACTCTGTCACTAGTCATCTCCTCCCTCTATCACTAGTCACACCCTCCCCCTCCCTCACTGTCACTAGAGTGAGGGGGTGACTAGTGACAGAGTGAGGGAGGGGGTGACTAGTGACAGAGTGAGGGAGGAGGTGACTAGTGACAGAGTAAGGGAGGGAGGGGGTGACACAGTGACAGAGGGAGGGGTGACTAGTGACAGAGGGAGGGAGGGGGTGACACAGTGACAGAGGCAGGGGTGACTAGTGACAGAGGGAGGGATGGGGTGACTAGTGACAGAGGGAGGGATGGGGTGACTAGTGACGGAGGGAGGGATGGGGTGACTAGTGACGGAGGGAGGGGGTGACTAAGGACAGAGTGAGGGAGGGAAGGGGTGACTAATGACAGAGAGAGGGGGTGACTAGTGACAGAGGGAGGGGTGACTAATGACAGAGGGAGGGGGTGACACAATGACAGAGGGAGGGAAGGGGTGACAGAGGGTGGGGTGACTAGTGACAGAGGGAGGGTGGGGGTGACACAGTGACACAGGGAGGGAGTGATTAATGACACAGTGACGGAGGGAGTGAGTGATTAGTGACACAGTGACGGAGGGAGTGGTGACTTGTGGCAGTGAGGGAGGGGGTGACACAGTGACAGAGAGAGGGGGTGACTAGTGACAGAGGGGGTGACTAGTGACAGAGGGGGGTGACAGTGACAGGGGGAGGGGTGACAGTGACAGAGCGGGGGTGACAGTGACAGAGGGGGGGTGACAGTGACAGAGGTGGGGTGACAGTGACAGAGGTGGGGTGACAGTGACAGAGGGGGGGTGACAGTGACAGAGGGAGGGGTGACAGTGACAGAGGGGGGGTAACCAGTGACAGGGGTGTGACCAGTGACAGAGGGAGGGGTGACTAGTGACAGAGGGGGGTGACAGTGACAGAGGGGGGTGACTAGTGACAGAGGGAGGGGTGACAGTGACAGGGGGGTGACAGTGACAGAGCAGGGGTGACAGTGACAGAGCGGGGGTGACAGTGACAGAGGTGGGGTGACAGTGACAGAGGGGGGGGTGACAGTGAAAGGGGGGGTGACTAGTGACAGAGGGAGGGGTGACCAATGACAGAGGGAGGGGTGACCAATGACAGAGGGGGGGTGACCAGTGAAAGAGGGGGGGTGACTAGTGACAGAGGGAGGGTGACAGTGACAGAGGGAGGGTGACTAGTGACAGAGGGAGGGTGACAGTGACAGAGGGAGGGTGACAGTGACAGGGGGGTGACTAGTGACAGAGGGAGGGTGACAGTGACAGAGGGAGGGTGACAGTGACAGGGGGGTGACTAGTGACAGAGTGGGGGTGACTAGTGACAGGGGGGGGGGGTGATTAGTGCCTACCTGTCTCTCTGCTCCCTCTTCTCTCCCAGGCTGCTGCTCCCTCCCCTGGTGGCTGTGATCGGGCTCTGTGTGAGAGGAGAATACAGGAAGTGATGTCACTTCCTGGCTCCGCCTCTCCCATCACACAGAGCCGCATGGGACAGGAAGGAGGAGACCTGGCAGAGAGGAGGTGAAGCTGCCAGGTCCCTGGTGAGGGTGAGAGGGGGGTGATTTACAGAGCGGTAGGTTGCTGGGGCCCTGCGCTGCATCAGGGGCCCCAGCAACCTAATAAAGGAAAATACTTTTTTTATTTTTTTGCCGTTCCAGTTGGAGAGATCTCTGATCTCTCCAGCTGGAGCATGGCTGTGCTGCCGGGCCCCTGGCTGCCTCGGGCCCTCGGTCCATGACCGATATGCCCGAGTGGTCAGTCCGCCCCTGTCTACAAGAGGGTCTGTGGCTCAGCCTACACCTTGTACTTGGTGAGAGCTACCCCAGAGTATTGTGCACACAAGTCCCATCATGAGTTGCGACCAGAGCTTGGTTCTGCGGCCCTCTGAAAAGATGCCTCCGCGCAGGATGAACTGTGACTTCCCGGGTGAGTGAGCTGTGCCCCAGGAGCAATCCGGATAGGGGCCGCAACGTGGGGAGACAGGGTTTCCTTGCTGGGCCAGGTTTTCTGCGGCGAGGGTTTCTCCGGGGCGCCTGCTTCCACCTCCTCGCCTCTGGTTGGTTGTTATAGTGCTGCCCAGGGGTTTTTGAATGCCGCTTGGCTTGTTGCAAGGGGAGCGTCTGCGGAGCCCCAGCTGGAGAGTGTGAGCAAAGGGTAAGTGCAGACCAGAAATCCGCGAATAGTTTGTCCAGGTGTTCCATGAGAGTGGAATGTGTGGCTGGAGACGCTAGTTTGCTTGTGGCATCCGCCATCTTGCCTCTTGTAGGCCAGCTGTTGCTGATGAGGGCTTGCTGGTGTTCCGCCAGTGCAGCACAAGTAAGAGGTGCAGAGTGAAGGAAGGACCTCCAAAGTCGTATGAAGCAGGTAACAGAGGGATCGGCCGCCTCCCTCGCGGTTTCTGTAGGTTGGCCACAGATGGGCCGCGGGTCCATTTCCTTCGTGAGACGCCGATCTCGGTCAGAAAGATTAAAAGTTCAGTTGCAGCAGTTCCCACCCGTCGAAAGAGTATGTCCTCTGGCAAGATCTCAAAGAGTAGTCGTTAATTACAGCTTTAATTGATTATTTCTGAGCAGAGCTCACTAAATGTGCAACCGGTAAGCGCAGCTGTCAGGCTCCGACCCCCATAAAATATATTTTTTTTACACCTGCTCGCTCCCTACAGAACACAGCCCCTATCCTACCCACAAATGTACACACACACACACACTACATCCAATATACTCACACACAGACACATTGCATTCACCTTACTCACAAACACACACTGCATTCACTATACACACACTAAACCCACTTTACTCACAAACACGCTGCTTCCACTATACATACACACACTGCATCCAGGGCCGGCGCTACTATTAGGCGAATAAGGCATTCTCCTGGGGCGCCGCCCACCGGGAGCTTTTATGGTGGGCTGGCCTACTGCTGTCTGGGGATGCTGTGCTGGGTGAGCGACTCCTTAGTCACCCCCCCCAGCGCAGCCATTCAGCTGTTGGGGGAGCTAAATGTGCATGACTGCTGACCCAAATGCCAAAAACCGTTACCCCCAATAACGACATGACACCGGATTGTTGGGTAAGGGCAACGGCCACAGCTTTATTAAACTTTAACACAGCCAGCATTTCCACCTGTTAGCTGTTGGGGTGACTACCCAACAGACAGATACTCCAAGTCTTTATCCAGAGTTCGTTAAGCCTGCCTTCGGTCATCAGCCCTAGCAGGCTGCGACTCCCCAAATCCTTTCCGTGCATTACGTGCGCTGGCCAGGAACTCCGCCACCGCGATGCCGGCCCTCCCTCTCCTTCTCCGGCATCACGCCCCCCGCAGCCAGCGCCTTTTCTATACCCGACTGCAGCCCCGCATTAAAAATGTCCAATCCTATTTGGTTCAGGTGCACTCCGTCCGCCCTCATCAAATTCCGATTGTCCCCCTCCAGCTCCACATGCCGAACCGCCACACCACCAAGCCGCCGCACAAACCGAGAGATCGTCATGTTGAGCTTGCGCCTGCTCCGCTCCAGACCCTTGGCATGCGTCAAGACCTGCCAGCCAGGACGGGGAACAATCTCCGACCAAATCAGGGTACAGTCTGAGAATAGCACCAAACACCGGGCCAAGTCGTGCTTGACAGAGTGCATCAGATCCACCGATCTAACCCTCCCTAAATCATTACCTCCCGCATGGATCACAATTGTAACAGCCCCCGACACGAACCTGCTCAGGGCCACGCACTCCGGATAGACTTGCCTCCAGGACAGACCCCGTACACCCCTCCAGCATACCCTTGCTATGTCCATGGAGATCCCTAGGTTCCGTCCATAGGAGCGAGACTGAGCCCGTCGAGCTGCCCAATATATAAACGAATGCCCCAAGATCCATACATAACGGGGGACGCAACCTGAAACAAATTATAACAGATGTGGTCGAACATACAGCTGAAACCTCCTGGAAGACCATCTGCCTAATCGCTGCACCACCGAAACCGCCAAACCCATACCGCTAGCCTGAGTAGCGGCCCCGATCCTGAAGGAATGAGGCAAGAACCCGGATGGATCTTGACCGCAGTCCACCAGAGCTCTTCCCAACACTGATGTGAACTGAAAACGCGTAAGCGGGGACCCATCCGCATGCACCAACAACGAGGCCGCCGCCGGCCGCCTCGCCATATACTGTTGGAAGAGCCGAACCGGACAATACTCACCCCCATAGCTCCCCACCCTGAGCCACACACCAGCACCAGCTTGATCTGTCTTGGATCTGCGGATATGCAGGTCCACAAACCCATCTGCCCAACGCACATCTGACAGCAGGAGTGGAGAAACCGAACAGCGATTGGGGGCGACAAGCTTCCCCACCCGCAGCGCACCGAAGAAACACAGCGCAAAACTAACCTGAAATAGCCGACTCTCGGAGACCGAGCCACAGACCCCTGGCAACGCCCCCATCAACTGCCACAACAGCTCCACTGAAATCGGACGCCGCCGGTCCGGACGCCTCCGGCGCAGAACCCGCTGCAGACAAAACTCCTTCGTTATGTCCCGCCAGCCTAAAAACCGAAACAAAAACGACAGAGCCGACAGCGCTCTCTCCGCCGATGCACATGATTGACCTTGCTCCAGGAGCCTACTCATATAGCGTAACGTCACTGTGAACCGAGCTGACCCCGATGACATACGATCAGACCCTTCCACACACGACAGCCAACCTACCCATACCGACCTGTACGCCTTCCACGTGGCCGCCGACAACGATTCCGACACCAAGGACATCAGCCCTCCGAAACCAGGTCCCATAAGTATGCCGGGCAGCGAAGACCCTCCTGTTCTGCTTCTGGGGCCGACTCCCGAAAACGGTCCCACTGAAACCGAGAAAGAGAGTCAGCCAACTCATTCAAAACCCCTGGGACATGCCGAGCCTGCAACCACACATTAAACTGTAAGCTCAGCAGCACTAGGTGACACAAGAGGGCCAGCACTGGAGGAGATGCAGACGATGATCTGTTAATCACGTGGACCACACTCATGTTATCCGTGTGAAAAACCACCACCCGGTTCCGCAACTCGTCCCCCCACAGTGCTAGCGCCACCACTATGGGGAACAGCTCCAAGAACGTAAGGTTCTGCATCAACTCCAGCTCACGCCATGCCGACGGCCAAGCAGCAGCACACCACTTGCCCTGAAAGTAAGCCCCAAACCCTACCAATCCCGATGCATCCGTGTATAGAGTTCGGCATTGGGAACCGCTTCCCGTAACCAGCATGATCGGCCGTTATACCTACCCAGGAAGACGCTCCATACCTGCAAGTCAGCCCTAAGCTTGGCCGTCACCCGAATAAAATGGTGAGCCTCCCTGATACCAACCATCGCCCATGACAAGCGCCGGCAAAAGGCCCGACCCATGGGCAAGACTCTGCAAGCAAAGGCTAGGTGACCCAGCAGTACTTGCATCGTGCGCAACTGGACCTTCCGAGACGATTTTACCAAGTCAATCTGCTTGAGCAGGACCATTAGCTTTTCGTCCGGTAAGCGAAAAACCATGTCCACGGTGTCAATCTCGATGCCCAAAAACGACAGCCTAGTGACTGGCCCCTTCGTCTTCTGCTCCGCCACTGGCACGCCAAACCACGCGGACACCGCGCGGAAGGCCGACAACAACTGAGCACATCCGTCACCCTCCCGAGGACTCACAAACAGGAAGTGCGTAACCGAATCCAAACCCGAATACTGAACCACAGACCATTCAAAAAACGAGGAAAACATTTCAAAATAAGAACACAATATCGAACAACCCATGGGAAGGCACATGTCGTAGAAAAACGACCGCTGGAATTGACAACCCAGCAGGTGATAACATTCTGGGTGAACCGGCAATAACCAAAAGGCCGATTTGATGTCTGATTTAGCCAGGAGTGCCCCCAACCCCGCTTCCCTGTCAAACGAGGAATAACGCACCCTGCTGAATTCCTTATCGATATCATCGTTCACCGACCTCCCAGCCGGGTAGGACAGGTGATGAATCAACCGAAAGGAGCGGGGCTCCTTTTTAGGTACCAGCCCCGAGGGCGATACCTGCAAGTTGGGAAATGGGGGGTAAGAAAACGGCCCCGCCATGCGCCCCAACGACAACTCTTTTCCCAATTTGGCACCCAAAACTTCCTCCTTACCCTGGACCGACCGAAGATTATCTGCCAACCGTGGCTCCGCCGAGAAGACAAAGGGGATCCAGAATCCGACTGAAAACCCTTCCTCCAACACCGCGGCATCGCAGCGTTTAGGGTAGGCCCCGAGCCATGGCAACATCCTTGCCACGGTCACTGGTGTCCTCCCCTTTGGAACCATCCTCTCGGGACCCTGACTTGGGAATGGACTGCTTCGCCTTCTTGAAGCATCGCATGGCAGGGTGAGCACCCCCACAATGCGAGCACTCGTGCTTGAACCTACAGGAGGAGTACCACCTGCAGTGGCTCTCATTTTTCTGCCCAGCCGGCACACCGGAGGAAGCTCCGGCGCCGGCTGCCCCTGGAAAGGACGCCGGACGACTAGGCGTCATGAGTAACAGCCACAGGCTGCCGTCCTGCGTGCCGAAGTCCAAACCAGGACACGCCGCCATCTTCTGACGGAACTGCTGGTCGTACCGGAACCAGCTCTGCCCGCCATACACCTTATACGCACCCCAAATCAGATCCCGAAGTACCCGAACAGCGCCGGCGCCCTATCCGGGAACCGACGGGTCAGAATACTTGCGAAAACTGCGAAACCCTGTAACCAATTCCCAAACGTTCGTGGGATTTGCTTACCCTTCTCAGGGTCCTGTGGCTCGCCACGACGTAGCCGATCCACAGAATCCCTGTCCGGGGAAACCAGGGACAAAAAGTCCACAAATTCCCCTTTAATAATCTTATCCCGTGTCTCCCCTGGGACATGCATGCCCAAGGGGGATAGTTCACAGCCCGGTAGAGAGGGACGGAACCCCCCCCCCCCATGCCTGAGCCCTATCGGCCTCCTCCAGCACCCTGCGCACGTCCCCTGATTGGCTATGCGCAGCTGGCAACCTATCTACCACTGCCCTGACCAAGCGCAACAATTCCCTATCCGCAGCCTGCTCCTGCCCTAGCGCACCCTGCCCCCTAGCTAGGCTACCCCAAGCACTAGCGCAAGCCAACTCACCGCTTAGTGGAGCTGCCATGGTAGCCTGCTCAGGTTGGCGAGGTCTGGGAACCGTCCTCCGGTCCAACTCTTCCTCCTCTGATCCGGATTCAGAGTCCTCCTGCAGCCTCCTCTGGGTGCTGTCCTGCCATGTTGGACTCCTGTCCGGCAGTCCCCGAGTTCTGGGCTCACCTGGCTGCAGGGCAAACGCCCCCAGCCTTCTCCTGGGCTGTACAGCCCTCCGCTCCCGATCTTGGGCGCCCCCATGGCTCCCCTGGGGCTCCGGCGCCGAAATTGCACCCACTTCCGGGTTCTCCGGTGAGGCCTGTGACGTCAGCACTGTGCGCCGTGCGTCCGTCACGTACGCGCCCCTTGCGACGTCCGGCGTCTCCACGCACCGCCCGGACGTCCGACGTCGATGCGTCACTTCCTGCCGGACCGGAAAAGAAGGAGGACTGCGCGAGCGCTCTTCCCGCGCTCCGCCATCTTGGGCCCGCCTCACCGCAGCTCTCACTACCCGCGGCTGCCTCCTGGAAGCCCGGGATCCGCCATCACCGCCTCCATGCTCTGCCGCCGGCTGCTGCCCGCTGGTCCCGGCCTCCGATCCGCCTCCTCTGCGCACCGGACTGGGGGAAAGGCGGGAAGGAGGTCTAGAACGCCTCGGCCTCGTCCCTGCTGCTCCACCTCCATCCGAGCCTGGGGAAGGTCGGCCATCAGCTCTGCCAGAGAACCGGATCCATTGGAAGCCAGGTAGGCCTGCAGCACCCCCAGCAAAGCCTCCCTTGACAACTCTGCCATCTTCCAGGGAAGGCCTAGCTTGCAGTAACTGAAAACACTGGAGTGAAGTAACTAAATGCTTTGTTTTTTTGTTTTGTTTTTTTTAAACAGCAGAAGGCTAGAAGTTAAAGGGCTCTGAAACTTTGAAAACTGTTATGTCAGGGTATTTATATCGGTAGACATTTGTGCTATGATAGAAATACAAAGTGTATGTTCTGAAGTCATTGCTAAACAGACCAGACTCCATTTTGTATCTTCAAGTTAACAAAGAGACACAAAATTCTATCCTTTCTCTTTGACTGACTGCTCTGCCCAAGCTGAATGGAATGTGTATATAACCAAACCAAATAGATAAGACATTGAGAACGGGGGATGGACAGACTGTATAAATTCTATTCCCAGACTTAGGTGACAGGAGATTAAACAATTACATTTTACTTTCGATATTGTACAACGTCCCATTATAGTTTAAGGTGAAACTTAGTTCACAAACTATCAATTTTAGGAATTATAGCAGAATTTGCAGACGCATAGTCTGAAGAAATTCTCTTGATCTGACAGAAGATCTGAGTTATTGGATACATAAAGATAACGTAAATGACGTCAAAAATAGCCACCAGGAAAAGTTAACTCTTTCCTGGATAGGTATGTCTAGTGGAACAAGGCTGCCCTCTTGAGTTCGAATATTAAAATGATTACCTAGAAGGCAACCACACCCCACATTTGTGATTGGCTATCACTTAGAGGAATTTCCCCTTTAAAAAGTTAAGACAAGGGAAGAGAGAGGGAGATTCAAAGAAGGAGATTCAAAGAAGGAGATTCAAAATTCAGGAGATTCAAAGATTGAAGAGAGAGACATTACAACACTCTGGGGATTCAGAGAGATCCAGGCAGAATCGGGCGACCAGAGTAACCAAGAAACTCTCACACTCCATGCAGAGAAAGAGATCTATGACATTTAGCTACCTGAGGATATCTGATGAGAAAATATCTACATAACTGGTAAATATACAGACATTTAATTAATTAATCAAAATTAATTAAAATTAATAGCATGATATATGACTGGATAAATCATGTTTGATTTCATATTTAGAAATCTTAATTATTAAAGAATATATATATGGTTATAGCATCCCATCTGCAGCTGGGATTAATATAGCCATTAATGTATTTGTGTGATTAATATCACGTTAGCATATCATGACCATTTATCCAGCTGTATTGATTGGCTCTAAAATAAGATAAAATATCTATTTAGGCAAATTAATTAAAATATCAGCTTATGTAACATGTAGATTTCTCATTGGATGGATCAAGGAATGGTTGATGACTGGTTAAATGTTATTTATTTAAAATTACATAGGAGTAGATCTTAACTATTTAGGAGGTTTAGCCAGCATTGAAAGGGTTATTTCTAAACTGCCAGCTGAAAGTTTCTTTTACGATCTCATGCTGCACGCTGAAACTTCACATTCTTTGTCTCTGTGAAAGGGTCGTAAATCTTGACACCTAATGTGTAGATTTTAAACTACGTCTTAGTCATTAGGAAATGTTGTTTTAAATTACCATATTGTATTGCATATTCATGTTATACTCGAATTCCATTGATTATTATCATGCATGTTACTCATCATTATTATTTAAATTGTTAAGAAATAAATATCTATTTTTATAACAATTTGTGATTTTTAATTACCGGTATATGGTTATACATTTCATTTAACACGATAACGATTAGGGATCTGAGAATTGAAAATCGTGGGCAATTTCTCATCTGTTTACATTATTATCCCATAAATATCCCCACAAATTGGAGGCACTGCTGAGATCGTTTAAGTTGAAATTATATTCCATATACAATAATATTTGTGTAATTCATGCAATTAATCTTAATATAGAAAAGAGTTTTGTATTGAGATTAAATCACTGTATAAAATATGGCCAGCGGCAGCGATACATCTGTAACAGATAATACTGAAATAATTGAAGACTTAAGAAAACATGCTCTAATCAATATTCATAAACATATGAAAAATGATTTAAGCTATGACGTTTGGTTAAAGAGCGTAGAATGGGATGCTAAACGGACGCTTATGACTGATGAACACATACTGAAACAACTTAAAGTAATTGCTGAACAAAAGAACATAGAGAAAAAGATGGGGCACATAATACACTCCTGGCCTTTCTTTATGACAGCACTTCTTAAGGCGTTAGATGAAAACAAGGTATTGAATACCAAACTGGACACGTACAGTGAACAATTTGGCATTCAAGATGGGAAATACCAAGATTTACTTGCTGAGCATAAAACTCGTCAGGCTGATCATGAAAAAGAAATGACAGCTTTGATGGATAAATATGCACAGGAAATAAATCAGCTCAAAATACAATTGGATAAATATGAAGAGGAGAGTCTGAAATCAGGCAGTGAGGTTGATAGCCATCATTCTGTGCCAAAAAGTTGCACAAAAATGAAAGAAAAGACTATCTATAAATCCCCTCCTTGTCATGATTTTCCCACACCAGACCAGGTTTTCATAAAACAGTCTGTAAGGAATGAGGTGAGTAATTCAGGAATATCACCTGTGAAACAGAATTCTCCATCTCCTGGCATTGCCAAACAACCTTGGCAATCTTGGGCAGAACAGTTTGAAAAAGCTGTCTTGGCCAAACTTGAGAGGGAGAGTCCAGTTCAAGATGATAGGAATGAAAACAGACATGGTTCTGTACACTGGCAGGATTCTGATGCTGATCAGAATTGTGACAGTGAACAAGAAGCTCAGAGTGATGGGAGTGAAAGTGATTGCACTGTCCACTCTGAAGGCCATGTGACTGATATGCCATCTGCACTGTTGTACGGGTCTAATTCCTCTTCAGCAGACAGATCGCATAGACGCTTACCCAAAAACAGAAACAGAAGTCGTAAATCAACGACGCCTGTTTATGAATCGCCAAAGGTTGTTAAGTTCCTTAGAGAGACTGTCCCACAATTTTCTAGAGGTTCAGGAAACATATCTGAACATCTGGAAAATTATGATAGAGCAATGAATTCATTGGGCATGTATGATGACATTCAAAAGAAATGGTTCATTACATGGACCTTTGATTCAATGTGCCGTGTTCATCTTGAAAGTCTTCAAGCTATGCAATTAATGTCCTGGTCCAAAATGAAATATGAAATAATCATGGAATATGGTAAGTATAAAACCGTTGCTTCTGCAAAGAAGGCGCTTTATAACTTAAAGTGCCGCCCAGATCAAAGCCCCAGAGAATTTTTAGTAATTCTTAAAATTGCATACTCCGTGGCCCAAAGAAAACCCAGGTATGAAAGCACAGATTTCAAAGATCTGTATTTTCATGCCATGCCGGTAAGTATACAAATGAATCTTGCAAGAGATTATGATTGTAAGCTACCATTAGAAATTGTATACCATACACCATGCACATGACGAAAATCAGCCAAAGGTTAAGAAACCTGGTGATAAAATGGTGTCAGAGACTAAAATACAATTAGGTTTAGAAACCCAACAGAAAAAGAGGACCTATTCTGAGGTTTTGAAAACACCAAAGCCTCAGAAACAGGAAAATACCAGAAACAATTCTGCAAACTCCTCTGACAATAACTCTGAAAAATCCAATACCAATGGGAATAAACGCCCCTGGGTTAATAAAAACCAAGGCAATTCCCAATGGAGAAGGAATCCTCAGGGAAATAGGAGATATGGAAACAGAAACAACCAATCTGCTTCCAATAACTCCCAACAGTCTCAGCCATCCCAGCCAAATTCTAATGGGCAAAGACAAAACGGCAATGGGGGAAATAATTTGCGTCGTCAGGTTGGTCAATTGACAGACCAGATGGGCAAATTAATGGAGCAAATAACAAAGATTAACCAAGTCTTTGCTATCAATCCTTTTTTAGGAGCAGCTCCAATTGCAGAGCCACCGGTGCAACTGCAGCAACAGCAACAAATACCGCAGCCACAATAGCTACAGTGACTAAACAGGATAGGTTGTCAGTAGATGTAATGCCTAACCCTGTTTCCTTTCCAGGTACTAACAGTCAAATAAACAATAGTTGCATTAGGAAACCTATTGCCAATCCCGTCACTTCACTTCCGGGTGAAGGAGGCGCAACGTGTTCTTCTGTTTTTTCATTTCAGCCAAAGGCTAAAATAGCCCCAGCAGCCACTAGTTTCCAGGATCCAGCCCTGAAAGGGTTAACTGATGAGATGCCGACCACTAGTTCCCGCTTGACAGTTCAAGATATTCCTAAAAGGGATGGGCCTGTGGGTAAGACTGAGCATTCCTCAGTACAGGTAGAAACTACTGCTGTGACCGGTAATGTATGGAAAACAAGTAATATGTTGACACATTCTAAATTCTTATGTGAATTAGAGGAACATGAAGGAAGGTACTACATGTCTGTAGAAATACAGGATTCGCTACCCCAACCTTTCAAAGGGTTAATAGATACTGGTTCACAAGCCACGATCTTATCCAAAACCTACTTCCAGCAGGTAATGGACTTAGCAACGGATAAGCCGAAGCTAAGAGATTTCCCCAATGCTCTGTTGAGTGTTGGAGGAAATGCACTTCATGTTATTGGCAATACTTGGTTAAAGTTTAAAATAGGTAACAAAACCTTTAGACACCCGGTGATAGTGGTAGATCTCCCCTATAACCGACTGATTCTGGGTATAGACATACTCAGAAGACTTAACACAATTATTGACTGTGTGAATGGAATTGTATGGTCACAAGCTAAGGTTCCTATAACCTATGAGAAATCACATGTACAATCTGATCGTAACTGCCATGTGATAGAGGAAAGACCTGACTCGATAGAGGTACATTTTAGGAATAGTCAGTCACCTGACGTGACTATCCTGCAGGTGAATGATGCAATCGCACCTGTAGATGAGCATTCCGTAAGAATTGCTCCAGAGAGGATCCAGAATGTCTCTCTGGAAGGTGATGTTTTAACCATTTCTCTCCACAGGGACTATGTTGAATCTGTAGATCTGGCAGGTCATGCTCAATTCCTTGCCAGATTTGAAAGGGTTAATAACAACTTATTCTTTCCTATTCAGATAAATGACTTAGGAAGAGATAGGAATGCAAAGCTGGTCTTACAGAGTGAGAACAGCTATATTAGCAGAAGTCTGTTAAAGCAGATCGCTAATCCTAAAATGATCAGGTACGCTTCCCCACATGACAGGTGGATCCAGAACCTGGATGGCGAATCAGAGAGTCACAATGTGATAGCAAAATGTTTACTATCTATTTCCATCGGAAATAAGACAGTTAAACATTTATTCCTAGTGATAGACGAACCTCGCTATCAGGTTTACATTGGCAATGATGTCATACATCGCTTTGCCATACACCTTGACCTGATTAATTCCAACTTGTGGACAAGGTTAAAAGGTAATCCTTGTGGATACCTACACGAGGAAAACGCCCTGAAATCAGGACAAATACTCCCATATGCGGTAAGTATCCAAGTACCTGATGACATAACCATTCCACAAGGGACAAGTAACTTTCTTTTACCCCTACAGGTCAAGGAGGGTCAGAGATTAGAAAACTCTGATGCCCTAATTTGTTTATCCAACAGGATACAACGATTAGGGATGGTGGTAACGCATACACCAATGGTAAGTATTGGTAAGAATCCCACCTATATAATGGTCAACAATGTTACACCCAATAGTGTTACTTTACCAAAAGGAACATTATTAGGTCTAGCATTGGATGCTGAGTACTATACATTTGGTTTCCAAAACCAAATTATAGGCCTCATCCCTGAAGAATACTTAACTGAGGACGAAATTGTCGATCAAATATTCCATTCCTCCCCAGAAGGATTATTCACTATCCTATCTGCATATCCCTTCAACGTCGAAGACGGCTCGTGTAAAATCGAAGAAGCATCAATCACCTTCGATCATCCGCTCAATGAGCAGGAATCACAAGAGTATCACGACCAAAGAGAAAAGGTAAGTCAACACCGAACTGACCTAACTACTAGGCTTGAAGAAGCTTATGAGATAGGCCAGCCTGAAATCTTTCCAGGATTTCAGGAAAGGCTAGAAGAGCAAATATCTTTAGCTGACGGTTGCTCCAACGATGCTGAGCGGCAGCAGCTAAAGGAAATCCTTTTGGAATTCCAAGATATTTTTGCCAAAGATTCCTACGACTGTGGGTTAACTAACCTACACGTAGCCAGAATACAAACTGATCCAAATTTACCACCTGTATTTATCAAACAATATAGACTCCCATTAGCGTCATACGATGGTCTACAAGACATCATTCAGAATTTAAAGGAAAGGGGCATTATACGTCCAGTGCACAGTTCGTATAATAATCCGATCTTGGGGATTCTGAAACCTAATGGACAATGGCGTTTATGCGCTGACTTACGACAGCTAAATAAACACGTCTATATGTCTGGTTGGCCAGTGCCATACATAGACCAATGTTTGGTACAAATGCAGGGATCCAAAATATTCACTGCCATTGACTGTGCGCAGGGATATTGGACTGTACCAGTCCATAATGAAGACCAATACAAATTGGCCTTCACATTTGGAAAGCAGCAGTATACCTGGACCCGTATGCCCTTCGGTTACATAAACTCTGGTCATGAATTCGCTGTGTTCATGCATAAAGCTATGCCTGACGCACTCGAGAGAGGAACGTTATCATATGTCGACGATGTCTTGCTGAAAAGCACTTCCTTTGATAAGCATATCATAGAGATTAGACATGTTCTCACTCAGTTAAGAGAGGCAGGGATTAAACTGTCATTACATAAGGCGCAATGGTGTCGCACCCATGTCAATTTCCTTGGACATGAGGTAACTTCTGAAGGATTAAATCCCCAGAGGAAGAAGGTTGAAGCCGTACTAAAGGCTAAAACACCTTCAAATATCAGGGAATTAAGATCGTTCCTTGGTATGACTAACTACTCCCGTAAGTTTATAGATAACTATGCAGAAATAACGAAACCACTCTTACACCTGCTTAAAAAGGAAACTACCTGGAACTGGGGGGAGCCTCAGGACCTAGCGGTAAGTGAACTGAGGAGGAAGCTCACTCAGGCACCCTGTTTAGCATACCCAGAGGGGGGTAAACCCTTCTATCTGGAGACAGGTTATACCGATTTAAGCATAAGTGCTGTTCTGTACCAGAAGCAGGACAGTTTAAACAAAGTTATTGCATATGCTAGCAAGACTTTGTCACCTGTTGAAGTTAAATTCAACACGTGTGAGAAGGCGTTATTGTCGACTGTCTGGGCACTACAAAATTTTCGTAGCTATATCCAAGGTGAGAAAATAATTGTAGAAACAGCTCACCAACCTCTACAGTATCTGCAGAGTGAAAGAATTAGAGACGGTAATCTCTCTAACAGTCGAATTACTGCATGGACTCTATCCTTACAGGGATGGCCGTTAGAAGTCCGTTATAAACATAATAAGAGAAGCCCAGTTGCCCAAGGTTTAGCAGAATTACATGACTGTACTGCTCCATCTCTGGATGATAATGACACCGGAGATGACTTCATAGAAGAGCAATTGCTATCCCCTTATAAAGTTTATGACGAGGAATACTGTCGACCACTACCGTGGGTATACATTGATGGTTGTTCATATCACCACGTCGCTGGTGCTGAACGAAAGTTAGTTGCAGGTATCGGAATCGCCTGGATAGGTGATTATCCCAATGTATCTATAGGATACAATATTGGTCCCAAAAGCAGTCAGATAGCCGAACTCTGTGCATTATATAAGACCATTCAAATGGCAATAGAATATAGTATCACAGAATTTGTTATCATAACTGATTCCAACTATGTTCGCAACAGTTTCGTCGAATATCTGCCTAGCTGGAAACGTAACCAAATGCTGAAAAGCAATAACAAACCTGTTAAACATGGGAAATTGTTTTGTAAAATCGATGAGTTGGTTAAGGAACATGGTTTAACCATATATTGGAAGAAAACCAAAGGCCATTCTAAGATAGAAGGTATTGACAAGGATGGTAATGACTTAGCCGATTCACTGGCAAAACAAGCAGCCATCAATGGTGAAACCCTAAACATTGATGATCTTATGGGTTCAATTCACGTTGAAGCCATAACTAGACGACAGGCTAGAGATAATGCCGACTTAAATGTCGTGCAATGGAGTCAAGAAGCTCCTAGTGAGGATCTGATTACCAGTCAGAAGAACGATCCTGTCATTGGTATATTCTATAAACATATAGAAGACCCTACTGCCAATCCCATCACAGATGAGGATTGCAAAGATAATGAAGATTTACGAATCTTAATGAGATATAAAGTCCAATTTAGTATCATGGATGGGTTGCTGGTCAGAACTTCTAAACATGGTATTCAACAATGGGTAGTCCCAACTGTATACCGAGGGTTAATGCTCCAACACGCACATGATGCACCTACATCTGGGCATCGTGGTGATAAGATCACATATGAGATATTGCGTGATTATGCATATTGGCCACACATGTTAAGAGATGTTAAGACATACTGTCAGGGATGCTTGATTTGTCCGCAATATCAACCCCATGGTCCAACCCATCGTGCACCACTTCAGAAGAGGGGGGTGTCATTACCCTGGTCTGATATCCAAATTGACTTTATAGGTCCTGTAACAAGATCTTCAAGAGGTAACAAATACATGTTCACCGTTACATGTATGTACACAAAGTGGATAGAATGTTTGCCTTGTAGAGAGAACACGAGTACCGTGTGCGCCACTTTGCTGATTAACCATGTCTTTTCCAGGTTCGGTCTGCCTCAAAGAATTGAGTCAGACAGAGGTAGTCATTTTACCAGCGAAGTAATGGCTAAGATGTGGAATATTCTAGGTGTTAAACGAAAGCTACATATTGCATACCGCGCTGCGTCTAGCGGGGGGGTAGAGCGATATAACCAGTCTATCGTTAATATTCTGAAGAAGTATGTTAAGGAGTCTGGTAAAGACTGGGACATTAAATTGCCCCTAGTTTTAATGGCGATTAGAGCTACACCTAGCACTGCTACCAAATTGTCACCTTTTGAATTGATGACAGGAAGAAAGATGGTTTTACCACAGCATTTACTATATCGTACTTCGGATCATAATTTGATCAATGCTGCCACTACGCATCAGTATATCGAAGATTTGCGCAAGCATTTACAACATGCGTTTGCTTTTGCCCAAAAGAATCTAGAGAAAGCAGCAACAGGGGTTAAGACCTATTACGATTTAAAAACCACGAAAAAGGAATATGAGATAACAGATCAAGTCTATCTGTATAATTTTGCGCGAAATCAAGTCAAGGAAAATAAATTTTTACCTTCTTGGAAAGGGCCATATGTCATCATTGACAAAATTTCCCCAGTAGCGTACAAAATAAAAATTCCTAAGGATGGTGATTTTATTGAAAAGTGGGTTCACATTAACCAGTTGCGTGCTTGTCATCCTAAATCTCAATTAAGGATTATAGGTGTGGATTCAGATGCAGAAGGGTGAACGACTAACCTGGATGAATGCTTGATTCACGTGGTATAGTATGATGTGAAATGTTGTGATGTGCCATGATCTCATGTACGTTCATGTCATTAACCATTTCCTTGCCATCCAATAACTACATTTTCTAAGCAGGTTACCAGCTTGTTTAGTTGATATAGGCATATTGCTGAGGAGTCAGTAATAAATGTAGTGAGGGATGAAGTTATAAAAATAGAATTAGAGAGAATACATATGTTGATGAATCGTAATAATGCGTTGTCCTAGGCCAAGTGATGTCACACTGTTATAAGTTTGTATACTTAACAAACCTTGAATCATTAGTAGATAAGTCTGAAACGAGTTCCTGATCCGTGACTGTCGAAAGATGTCCAAGAAGGATGTGGCGTGTTTCTGGATCGTACTGCTCCTGTGCCAAGAGCTACGGACCGACCCGATCGCAGAGATGGGACCCTCCTCCGGCATCCTGATTCAAGAGACACCAGGGTTCATCTTAACAGAGAAGAGGATCCTTACCCGACGTGTGTTCGTCAGCTTGGACCCCAAGATTTCCATCGAGAAGGCGTACAACATTTCATCGATGCAGCTTCCTGAGTTACAGACTTGGTACCAGATGCACCTCCAAAGAGCACAGGACCGTGTGCGAAACATCTTGGAGCAAGCCCGGAAACCATTTGTATCCAGTTCTATTTCGATGAGCAACCGACCCAAAAGGTTCCTCACCGCTATAATTGTTGCATTAGTTTGTGCCACTGTTGGTGCAGTTGTCGCAACTGGAATGTCTGCAGCCAACTCTATTACTGTCCAAAAGCTGGATATGGAAATCTATGCGCTAAAGCAACACATTAACGATATTCATCAGGTGATAAAAGAGCAAAGAACACTTCTCCAAGACGTGTTAACTATTGTGGAAGACACAGTTGTTACAACAAATTTGCATTCGGAGTTAATTGCCAAATCCACTGAGTTGCACCAAAGTCATGACTTATTTAAGCATGAACTTTTATTTCTGCATGACCCAATATTGTTCCACACACTTGCTTTTCTCGACGAAGTGCAAACTGGAATGATCGAATTGGCAGGGGGACGCATACCTCTGTATTTTGTATCCAAGGATATTGTTCATGCGATGCTTGCCAATGTGGATGGAGAAAAAATTGAGCCTATGCAATTAAATCTGGCCTTTGAGATGGGGAGCGCTATACCTCTCTTAATTGACCCGGAACGTATGGAGATTTGCTTTTTATTGGCCATACCATATGTAACTCCCAAAAACATTTTTCAAATGAAAACAATTTACAACGTTGGTACATGGAAGGAAAATATCCATGTAAAAGTCCAAACCCCAGATGTTTTGGCTTTTCAACCGTGGATACCAGATTGGTATTCAATACCCATTTTGAATGACTGTGAAAAATTCAAAGACAATAATTTCCAATGTGATGGAAAACCTTTTGTGTACGATTCTACCAATGCTTTGTGTGGAATCGAGTACCTTAAACATGGCTCTGAAACATGTCAAGTGACTATGTCAAAAACCGACAGTAATGCGTTAGTACATGCTATCTTAGTAAAAGATAAATGGTTGGTAAGCACATGTCTTAAAAACATGAGTGTTTTTCGCAGGGACCAGGGGACTAATAAAGTAATTGCCTTACCAGCACCTGTATCACTGATCAAGGTACCCCACAACTCTCGTATCACCATCGGTGACGTTACGCTATACCCAGTGTACACTGACGTCCTCGAAAGTGCTATTGAGATGGTGGATCCCTTCCAGAATCTAGATATCCCTCTAGATCCTAATCTAAAGTTCTTGCTGGACCATAAGCCCAACCACACTATCCAAATGTCAATCAAGAAAGATAACATTTCTGTGGACACATTTAAATACTCTGAGTTAGATACTGACCTTATTGATCGGGTTGACTGGTTCATACATGTTAAGTTTGTTATTGGGTGTGTTATGATAATAATGATATTATGGTTGATTGTACTAAGCATAAAGTTCAAAACACTTACAGGTACAAAAATATACAAAGATGTTCGTTCCACGCATGAGCCTATGTTAGAAATGATGTGATTGCACAATATGTCTTGTGACTTCCATAGTGCCTACTCATAAGCTAAATTACTTGGCTATGATATCCACTAAAGGGGGGTTATGTCAGGGTATTTATATCGGTAGACATTTGTGCTATGATAGAAATACAAAGTGTATGTTCTGAAGTCATTGCTAAACAGACCAGACTCCATTTTGTATCTTCAAGTTAACAAAGAGACACAAAATTCTATCCTTTCTCTTTGACTGACTGCTCTGCCCAAGCTGAATGGAATGTGTATATAACCAAACCAAATAGATAAGACATTGAGAACGGGGGATGGACAGACTGTATAAATTCTATTCCCAGACTTAGGTGACAGGAGATTAAACAATTACATTTTACTTTCGATATTGTACAACGTCCCATTATAGTTTAAGGTGAAACTTAGTTCACAAACTATCAATTTTAGGAATTATAGCAGAATTTGCAGACGCATAGTCTGAAGAAATTCTCTTGATCTGACAGAAGATCGGAGTCATTGGATACATAAAGATAACGTAAATGACGTCAAAAATAGCCACCAGGAAAAGTTAACTCTTTCCTGGATAGGTATGTCTAGTGGAACAAGGCTGCCCTCTTGAGTTCGAATATTAAAATGATTACCTAGAAGGCAACCACACCCCACATTTGTGATTGGCTATCACTTAGAGGAATTTCCCCTTTAAAAAGTTAAGACAAGGGAAGAGAGAGGGAGATTCAAAGAAGGAGATTCAAAGAAGGAGATTCAAAATTCAGGAGATTCAAAGATTGAAGAGAGAGACATTACAACACTCTGGGGATTCAGAGAGATCCAGGCAGAATCGGGCGACCAGAGTAACCAAGAAACTCTCACACTCCATGCAGAGAAAGAGATCTATGACATTTAGCTACCTGAGGATATCTGATGAGAAAATATCTACATAACTGGTAAATATACAGACATTTAATTAATTAATCAAAATTAATTAAAATTAATAGCATGATATATGACTGGATAAATCATGTTTGATTTCATATTTAGAAATCTTAATTATTAAAGAATATATATATGGTTATAGCATCCCATCTGCAGCTGGGATTAATATAGCCATTAATGTATTTGTGTGATTAATATCACGTTAGCATATCATGACCATTTATCCAGCTGTATTGATTGGCTCTAAAATAAGATAAAATATCTATTTAGGCAAATTAATTAAAATATCAGCTTATGTAACATGTAGATTTCTCATTGGATGGATCAAGGAATGGTTGATGACTGGTTAAATGTTATTTATTTAAAATTACATAGGAGTAGATCTTAACTATTTAGGAGGTTTAGCCAGCATTGAAAGGGTTATTTCTAAACTGCCAGCTGAAAGTTTCTTTTACGATCTCATGCTGCACGCTGAAACTTCACATTCTTTGTCTCTGTGAAAGGGTCGTAAATCTTGACACCTAATGTGTAGATTTTAAACTACGTCTTAGTCATTAGGAAATGTTGTTTTAAATTACCATATTGTATTGCATATTCATGTTATACTCGAATTCCATTGATTATTATCATGCATGTTACTCATCATTATTATTTAAATTGTTAAGAAATAAATATCTATTTTTATAACAATTTGTGATTTTTAATTACCGGTATATGGTTATACATTTCATTTAACACGATAACGATTAGGGATCTGAGAATTGAAAATCGTGGGCAATTTCTCATCTGTTTACATTATTATCCCATAAATATCCCCACAGTTCCAGACTGCTCCTTCTGCACTGGTGAGTCCCACCCCTCTGCTCTCCTTCTTATATCCCACCATATAGGCAACAATGTATCTTTATTATTCCCACCCCCTTACTGCAGGGCAGCAGTCATGCCTCCCCTTCCTTGCAGTCCAGGGGATATCTTTATCCCCAGCACCCGGGCAGAGCACTCTGCTTCCTGCAAGCAGGGGAAACCGGGTCATGACCTGGTATCCTGGCTGTCCCCTGCCTGTGGACACAGGAAGTAGGGGAACATGAAGCAGCCTGTGCTCACAGTGCATGGCTCTTCTGCTCCCCCAGAGAAAGAAGAGCAATATCCTGGATCATGCTGCCTGGACCTCTTCTCTTCACAGCACTCAGGTAGGCTCAGGGGGATTGCTTATAGTATGAATGTTTGTAAATTGGTGTGTGTGTTAAATTGATGTATTTGTGTGTGTAAATTAAATGTGACTATATGTAAAGTGAGTGAGTTTGTGTTTGAGTGACAGTGTGTGTGTGTTAGTGAGAGTGTGCAAGTGACTCTGGGTGTGTGTGTTAGGGAGAGTGTGCAAGTGACACTGTGTGCGTGAAAGTGACACTGTGTGTGGAATTAGTAACAGTGTGTAACTGACAATGTGTGTTGGTGAGAGTGTGTAGGTGACACTGTATGTCATTGAGAGTGTGTATGTGTGTGTGTTAGTGAGAGTGTGTAAGTAATGCTGTGTATGTTGGTGAGAGTGTGTAGGTGACACTGTGTATGTCAGTGTGTGTGTGTGTTTTAGTGAGAGTGTGTAGGTGACACTATGTCAGTGTGTGTGTGTGTGTGTTAGTGAGAGTGTGTAGGTGACACTGTGTATATCAGTGAGAGTGTGCAAGTGACATTGTGTATGTCAGTGAGAGAGAGTGTGTGTGTGTGTTAGTGAGAGTGTGTAAGTAACACTGTGTATTTTTAAGAAACTTAAATAATTACTGTCCATAGCGACGCAGGCATGCAATACGTCGCTATGGAAATAAAATCAACCGAACATACGGAAATATTAGTGATTGTGCACACTGTTTAATCAATGTGATCAATATGGTAGATGTTCATTAAAGAGTATATATTGATCACATTGATTAAACAGTGTGCACAATCACTAATATTTCCGTATGTTCGGTTGATTTTATTTCCATAGCGACGTATTGCATGCCTGCGTCGCTATGGCAACGAACGATCACGTCGGCACTTGATGACGTCACTACACAGGGCGGAACACACACGCACATGCGCACTGGAGACACAGGGACGCCAGTCAGACGGCACGATTCACCTGGGGTAAGCCAATTTACCTAATCTAACTAATTATGTTTTATAGAAAAACGTTATATGTTTGTTATATGCTTCTATGATCCTGAGGAAAGTCCTCTTAGAAGGACTGAAACGTCGATCTTTTTAACGATGCTACCAGAAATACCGTGAGTGCAGCCATCTATTTGAATTTCCTGGATACATTAGCCACATTTGGCTGGCACCCGGTTACCAAGGGGTGATATAGCGTGAGTGCAGGAACTATTTTGCTTTTTTATATATATATATATATATATATATATATATATATATATATATATATATATATATATATATCAGAGTTTAACATTATATATATAGAGAGTTTAACCCCTTAAGGAAAAAATGACGGAAATATTCCGTCATGATTCCCTTTTATTTATGAAGTTGTGTCCTTAAGGGGATAATATTATACTACTAGCCATTGGCAAATTAAAATGTTGTTCTAGCAAGTAAAAATTAAACCCTGGAGGGTATGCTATAGCCATGTATATCTCTTTATTTATTTATTTTTTGCTTCACAGCAGCTTGAGTGCTAGTGATTGTCTATTCCAAGTCTTTCCTGCTGCTGTGGGAACGATCTTTCACCTTACTCAGCCACTGGTAAAGCTGACATTCATATAATCTTCATGCAATGGAGGCAGGGGGCAATGTTATTAATCTGCCAGTACTGCTCGGTCCATCTGCCATCAGGGATGTATTAGAGGTGGTGGCAGATCGGTTGGGGTAGCATAGATGCAATGTAGGCTCATTCCCAGGCTGCAGATCTCCAGCAGCTCTTTACTGACCACCCCAACCAGGGCAATTTTACCCTCAATACTTGCTGTCATGCTGCCCACTTCCAGACTAACTGTGCACTTAAGGAGATGCTGAAATAATTGCAAATCTTTAGCTGCCCAATAGGGTTTTTAGTTTTGGTACATTAAGCTTCCCATTATAACATGCCAACAAGCAGGCCTCCCTTAGGCATTGCTCAAACACAAGTGGGACATTCCTTTTAAATGGACCTACCGATCAGAGGATTAAACACTGACTGCGGCCCAAGATCACCTCAGCCCTTTGCTACCCCCAGCGCGGGAGGACTTGAACTTTGTGCAGTTTCAAGTCCATGGTACAATGATGTAGGTCTAAAAGCAGGCTTGGGGTTTTTGGGGACGACCTGCCTCACTCCTGTTCTGCTGCTGACACCAGCGGCATTTAACCTTCATCACTCTAGTCGAAGAATTGTCTGAACTCTCCAATTTGTGCAGTCCCACTGCCTAACTTCTATGCTCCTATTGGTTACATGCCAGTACCCAGCCCTAGCTTGTCACTTTTTAATACACTCCAGCTGTGCTCTTAAATGCCCTCTTCTGCCTTATTGATTCTTTGCTTTTTTTTTTCATTGTAATGTCTTATCTGATGTGGTGGTAGGATAGTGGCATAGGTCTCATGCAGACCTCCTCTACTCACTTATCTAATAGTGATAGCGGCAGGACCTGTTTCTTTTTGCCTCACTAAAACGCTGATTTGGGTTTTTATTTGCAATCCTGAGCGTCCAGTGGTTCTATATCTGATTCCTGCAGTATGTCCCGATTACACATTAAAGAGATTCTATAGTCACCAGAACAACTACAGTTTATTGTATTTGTTCTGGTGAGTATAATCAGTCCCTTCAGGCTTTTTTGCAGTAAACACTGTATTTTCAGAGAAAAGGCAATGTTAACATTACAACCTAGTGATACCTCCGCTGGCCACTCCTCAGTTGGCTACTAGAGGTGCTTCCTGGGGCAGTGCTGCACACTGAACTTTCCTCATAGAGATACATGAATTCAATTATCTCTATGAGGAGGTGCTGATTGGCCAGTGCTGTGTTTGGCTTGTGCTGGCTCTATCCTATCTTACTTTTCAGCAAACATCTGCAAGAGCTGTTCTCATTTTCATTTACACAGTGTATGTTAGCTCCTTGAGACTAATTTTTTCTTATAAAATTAGGCCCTTTTGACCACAGGGAGACATACCGCAGACTATATGATGGCATAGCTTTGTACTGATTTTTTTGGTGAATATATTGTTTTTATTACATAGTTAGACATCCCATTGTTTACACAGTTGTTCATTTATGAATACAAGTGTAATAAGTAGTCGTATAGTTTATACTGAGTGGGTCATCTAGCTTTCTGGACATGTCTCTGAACATCTCATGCACATACATAATTCTTTATTGCAGAGAAGCCATTAACAAAAGTACAAAAAAAAAAAAAAAATAAGAGATAAGCTGAAGTATAGCTTTGTACTTCTAATGTTTTATATTGATATGTGATGATATTGGTAATGCTTGGATATTATACTGTTAATTATCTCATGCCTGTCTGCTTGAGTTGTTGTCACCACTGTATTGTATTGTTTATCTGACTTATGCCTCAATAAAAATAAAGATTGACAAAATATATATATATATATATATGCCAACAACAGGACTACAAACCCCAGAAAATCCTCCTGTACATGCTCTCAGGATAAAAGTACTTGTATGGGTAAAGAGGTGTATTGCATGGACTCAGTGGCGTATGTAATGAGGGATTTGGCTTTTGAATGCAGTTATAAAACATGTGCAAGAAAACAGGGGTAGAAAACCTGTTTCAAAATAATCTATGTAAGAATAGAGTATCTCTTTAGGAATAAGTAACTCGTAAACAAAAATAAGGCCTAAAAAATATGGGGAACAGCTTATTTTGGGTTACCCCCTATTGGAGAGCACAGTGGAAGCGATCATGCCCAGGAAAGGCATGGAGGCCACATTATCAGGTGAAAGTGGTTTGCTAGACCACTTCAATATTGTTTTTTCTCTATTTAGGAACATTTAACAGCATTGTGGAATCATGTGACCAGGAAGTGCAGACAGACATGACAGTTGGAGACATTTGAAAATTAACAACTTTATGTAAAATGGACAAAAAACTCATATTAAAAAATACAACAGGTACTAACAAATGCCATTATTCATAACATAACACCATGCATCCATAATATATCCATATTTGAAAATTATTTTAATTTAAAGTTTGAGGATTATTGATTTAACAATGAATTACACTGAGCTGACAACTGACTTGCATCATTAAAGCCCAAAAAGCTGAACTTGAAGATTTTTTCTAAGTCCCTAACTTTCTCTGGTCCGCACAACTCACTATTTATTAAATAAATGTTTATAATTTTAGCAGCTGTGCTGGCTGGAACCCTCAGAACTGGGCTTAAAATACATACGGCACAATGTATTGTATAGGGTTATACTACAATTATATTGTTTTAAGTAGATAAATAATTGTAATCTAAATAATTGTTGT
Organism: Pelobates fuscus; assembly: GCF_036172605.1. Taxonomy (NCBI): domain Eukaryota; kingdom Metazoa; phylum Chordata; class Amphibia; order Anura; family Pelobatidae; genus Pelobates; species Pelobates fuscus. The sequence continues at coordinate 53,546,229 of NC_086324.1, forward strand.
CGGTTACACAAACAGGAGTAGTCACTAAAGTAAGAAAAGCCTGAAATGTCAACTGAATTCAAAATTAATTTTAAGGCTAAATTAGTCACACTGGAAAGATGTCAGGTCAACTATAATATGTTCACTTTTGTACATGTCCGTTAAGTAAACCTTTTAAATACACAACTTTTTAAAAATGATCTGTACAGTTGGGTTCCGTTTTATTCTAAACAGGTTCTTGTGTTATATTAGGCTTTCACTATTCATTTCTGTCCATAAGAAAATTCTCAGTCCATTTGGTGGATATTACATACCTTGCCAAAGCTGCCCTGTCCAAGGGTTTTATGAAAGGCAAATCTCTCCAGAGAAATGCTGGTGTCCATTGGAGAAACCACAGGATGGATGGTGGCTCCTTCTGGAAGAGTAAAAATTGTCCATATGTTACATCATATTTTAAAAAAAGTTATTTTTTTGTTTAAAATGTGTTTAGTATTGTGTAAACTTTTTTTATTGTTATTTTGACACAATACGTACTGAAATGTTTACTTCGGGCCCTGATTGACTAGGTTTTAACCTTAAAATCATATATTTTAATGTTCTTACCTAGTATGAACAAACGCTAAGAAATGCTCAAAACTTATTGAGAACGTTTCACTTCCACCAATAATCCTTATATTTTGAAAACCAAAAGGGGGAAGTAGTTTTTGGAATCTGCTAAAGTTAGGCTTCAGTGCTAAGTTAGATTAGGTAACTGTGATTAAAGAACACAGAGTAGTATTACTGCGTTTTGAGACATTAAATATAAGTAAACCATTCTGAATTTAAATATTCTCTAGTAGAATGGATCCCCTCCTCAATCTCCAGTGTACTGTTTCTTACCTTCGCATTTCTTCTTTCTCTTCAAATGCTCTTCTGTTTCACTCCCGTCTGGTCCTTTCTTCTTCTCGGTCTTCTCCCGTTGCCTCTTCTTGCCTGTCCTCTTCTCTCCACATGATGTTTCGGTGGTTGTTGGATTTTCCATATTTGTTCGTTTACAATTTTCGAATAACAGCACGAAAACTCCTCTGAATCGCTTGAAAGCTAGCTAAGGAGTGACAGTTGCACTGGTCAAACTATAGAATCCTGTGATGTCGCTGCTTCTATACCAACTAAATTCAAAAAATGGCAACTACTACATAGGCCTATATGTGTTTATTTTCAAATCCTAATAAATATTATAATGATTTTTTGCATCCTTTTTTTTTTTTTTTTTTTTGGGTTACACCGTTAGCTGGGGTAGCTGTCACTATGGAATTTACACCATTGTATATAACCGTGAAATTCACTTATAATTTATCTAAACATTTTTTTTCCAATATAATTTTTATTGAATGGTTTTCAGCATGCAAATCTCGTATAGCATTGTCAATAAAGGTAGATTTCCACAGTGTAATTTAACAAATGATGTAAAAAATACAGTTTGAACATAAAGCATAAACATCAGGTAGACAACAAGGGTAATACAGCAAGGTACTGGTGAACCACACATACATTCGGAAAATCGCAGTATATGCTCCTGAGATGTTATTAACTCGTATATTTGTTAACAAAAAGAAAGAACATGATCCGTCACTTCCCTTAGGCAAACATGTTTCACCCTTTACTTTTCAGTTAACAAGTAACCCCTGAGAAACAGTTATTCTGTCTCAGTCTCCTTTCCCCATTGATTGCTTTCTACCCATATAATATAATACGGTGGTACTTGTGAGTTGATTAGGGTTTTTTAGGGAGATATCAATGTGCGGTTGCGTACAACTTGACCCATGGGGCCCAGGTTGGTTGGAATGTGTGCGCTTTTTTGGTATCAGTTATAGCCATGCGTTCGAAAACGTAAAATTGTTGCAGTTTGTCCCATAAGTGGGTTCTAGTTGGGCACATTGCGGATTTCCAGTTCAGGGCTATAAGATAGCGTGCTGCTAGGATGGTGAGGGCACTTAATTGTTTATGTGGTTTGTCAAATAGAGCAGGAAATCGCATGAGCAGGAATACTTCAGGGGACTTCTGGAAGGTGGGTACCTGAAGGGCCAGAAGTGTATGATAGACCTCTGTCCAGAGAGGTTGGATGTTAGGGCAGTTCCACCATATGTGGATAAGCGTACCTTCCGCCGCTTTGCATCTCCAGCATAGAGATGATGAATTTGGGTATATTTTGGAAAGCCTACTCGGGGTCAAGTACCATCTATATAGTAGTTTCCTGTGTGCTTCGATGTGTGTATAGCATTGCGTCCATTTGGATAGATTATCCCATAATGCTTTACATTTAGGTGTAGAAGGGGATAAGGTGTTTTCCCATGCTTTATAACAGAGTGTGATAGCTTTAGATTTTGTTGGCGCTTTCCTACATCTCTCTAGTATTGCATCGGCTGGGAGAGATATTGGAGTCGGGGTGTGTTGATGGTGGGGTGCATGTGTGGTGAGGAGTCCCTTGAGTTGGAGATAAGTGAATATAGCGTCGTTGGGAAGGCTCCATTTCTTTTGGATGTCAGGGAAGGACATTATTCCTCGGGGCAGTAGTATATGGTTTATGTGCGTGATACCTGCTTGCAGCCATTTTTGTATGCGAATGTCAGGTGAAATTGATCTGAGGGCTGTCAGTGGTGCTTTGGGGTGAAACATATGTTTAGATCCCAGTGACTCTAGAGAGGTTGTCCACACTTGTAGTGTGAATCTCGTGGTAGGGAGTAAGTCTGCTTTTGGCGGTCTAAGTTTTCTTGGAGTCCACATGTAGTCTATGGCAGTGTTTCCTCGGAATTGGGCCTTTTCCATGTCGACCCACTGGATATTCCCTACTGGGGTGTGTAGCATTATTCCTGCTGTTAGGGCAGAGGCTTTGTGGTATAAAGCTATGTTAGGCAGGCCCACTCCGCCTTGTGATGAGTGTTTCTGCAATATAGTATGTGATATGCGTGGTCTCTTGTTTCCCCAGATAAATCTGTTGCAAATAGTTTGCAGGGATTTGAGGAGTGATTGCGGGATATGGACGGGAAGCATTCTGAACACATAAAGTATTTTTGGCAAAACTACCATTTTAAAGGCGTTAATTTTCCCTAGCCACGATATGTTCGTCTGTGTCCACTTATGAACTTCTCTGGTGCATTGTTGCGGGAGAGTGTGGTGGTTGAGTTTCGCTATCTCGCTTATTGATGGGGCTATTTTTACCCCTAAGAATGTCAAGGAGGATGATCTCCAATCAAACTTGTATTTGTCTTTTAGGGAGGTTTTAGTGGCCGTAGGGAGTCGAATAGGCAGAGCTTGGGTTTTGTCTTGGTTCAGACGGTAGTATGATATATCACCGAACTGTGTTAGGGTGTCCATAAGGCTAGGCACTGAAGTTTTAGGGTCTCTTAGTGTCACCAGGATATCGTCAGCGAAAAGTGACAATTTGTATTCGTGAGATGAGACTTTTATACCCCCTATATTAGGATGGGAACGTATTTTTTGGGCCAGGGGTTCTAAGGACAGGATGTACAGTAGCGGGGACAAGGGGCAGCCCTGACGTGTCCCGTTTGTTATGGGGAACGAGTTAGATATAAAGCCGCTATGAGAAACCTTGGCTGCTGGTGCTGCATATAGCGCCATAATACCTCTGATCATCTCAGGAGGTAGTCCATATTTCATGAGCACCCCCTGCATGTATGTCCAGTTTAGACGGTTGAAGGCCTTCTCCGCATGTAGCGCAAGGAGAAGGCCCTCATCCGAGTTATGTTCCATGGATGCAATTATGCCAAGGACCTTTCGGGTATTGTCGGAGCCTTGACGTCCTTTTATGAACCCGCATTGGTCGTTGTGCACTAAACTGGTTAAGACATTTGTGAGTCGGTTACTAATAATTTTTGCGTACAATTTGGCGTCACTATTTAATAGGGATATGGGCCTGAAGTTTTTGCACACTGTAGGTGGTTTGCCAGGTTTGGTTAATGTTGAAATGTGGGCTAAAAGTGTCTCTGCTGGCAGTGTCCCATCTTCCATGCCTCGACGGAAGAAGTTGGTGAGATGTGGTGTTAGAATGTTGGAGAAGTCTTTGTAGTAACGGTTGGGCAAGCCATCCGGTCCTGGGGATTTGTTTTGGGGGAGGTCTGATATGGCTTTAAGCACCTCTTCGGAGGATATTGGTTGTCGAAGTCGATTGACTTCGTCTATCGATAGGGAAGGCAATTGGACATCTTCCAGGTATTTGTGAACATCATCTATCGTAGGAACCTTTACCTCCCCTGTTGTTCCCAGATTATACAGCTCATGATAATAGTCAGAAAATTCATTTACTATTTTCTTCGGATCTATGATTTGTTGACCTTTGCTATTGTTTAAGAAGGCAATCCTGGAGGCGGCCGATCTTTGTTTGAGTTGGGAGGCTACTTTTGCTCCTGCTCTATTGCCGTAGGCAAAAAATTTGTGTTTGGCTTTTTGCAATAGATAAGTGGTTTTGGCCAGTTCAAAGTCTCGTAGGTCGGAGTGTGCTTTGAGTAGCGCTGTTTGTATGTCTGGTGATGGTGCCTGTTTGTTTCTGTGAGTTAACGATGTTATATGCGCTATAATTTGCAGGTATCGCGCTTGACGCGCTTTCTTAGCATGGCTTGCATGTTTTATAAAGCTGCCTCTAATCACTGCTTTGTGTGCCAGCCAGATGAAGTTAGGTGTTGTAGTAGTTTGTGTGTTTTCCGCTAAATAGTGTTGGAGGTCTGTTGAGATTTGGGAGACTATTATCGGGTCATTAAGTAGTGTTTCAGTTAGCCTCCAGGTGGTGCGACCCTCCGAGGGGCAGTGGTCTGATAAGGTCAGTGTGATAGGAGCATGGTCTGACCATGTGATAACTCCGATGTCAGTGTGTGTCACCTTCTCTAGTGATGTAGCTTTGATCAGAAATCTATCTATCCTGGAGTAGCTGTTGTGAGCTGCTGTGTAGCAGGTGTAGTCAATATCTGTCGGGTGTAAGATTCTCCAAGGGTCTATGAAGTTGTGTGTCGTTAATGATTGTCTTATATTGGTTGTCTGGGTGTGTCGTTTGTGTGAGGTGTTCGTATTTACTGTTCTAGAAGCGGACGAATCCATATCTACATCTAAGAGGAAGTTAGTGTCGCCTCCAATGATTACCTCCCCAAAACTGTACAGTGACAAGAGAGAAAAGACATCAGCAAGAAACACAGTTTGATTATCATTCGGGCAATATACATTCATCGATGTGTACGGTTGGCTATTAATGTAGCATTGTACAATAAGGTATCTATCTACCTTTTTTGTCTCCGATTTTTCGTACCAATTCAAAAGCTACATTACTGCTTATTAAAATGGATACACCTCTCTTTTTCTTGTGGTAGCATGTGTGGTAGTCAACTGGGAACCACGGGGAATTAAACCTGGGTTTGGACCCCCATTTGAAATGGGTTTCTTGAAACATTGCTACATGTGCCCCCTGTTTTTTAGCTTGTTGTAGGGCTAGCCTACGCTTGTTGGGTGAGTTCAACCCTTTTGTATTGAGGGATACAATCTTTAGCGGCATGGTGGTTTTATGTTATTTTATAGTGGTAAGTGGTGAGGACAGTGCGCTAGGGTGGTTTTAGAATGCGTATTTGCGCCCAGCTCCTGTTACCTTGACTGCGGGTGTCGGTCCAAAGGGACCTTCGAAGGGGGAGGGGTGGAAGAACTATATACAATTGCCCGCTAGCCCTTGGGGCTGTGTGCAGTAGTTTGCAAACGGGTATAAGTTGGCTTAGTCTGTAAGCCGTGTGGGGGTAGTGGTAGTTTCAGAACTAGTATAGATACAATAACGATATAGATTAAAAAGTTATGGTTATAATCAAACCCTCCTACTGCCTGAGGGCCTATGGCTGTGCTCACATGGCGGTGTCAACTTGCTCTAAAAATCATACATCAGGTTATCCCTTTAACATATATTCGTAACATAGCAAGACAATAGGGCATAGTGGATGGTAAGATTACGTGTCGTGGTAATTGTAGTGCGGAGCTTCATATATGTGAGTCCCTTCGGGTCCGCGGGTCTGTTGAATTCCACGGAACACGTTGGCTATCCCTTGCTATTTTTCGAGGCGGTGGTGAAGTACCGGATCTTTGCCTGTCGGTTGGTGGGATCGGTATATTCCAGTCCTCTAAAGTTTTCAGACCGTCTTCTGGGGTGGTTATTGCACGGAACACTCCATTTCTGTTAACCAGCAATTTGGCAGGGAACCCCCATTTGTACACGATGTTGGCGTTGCGCAGGGCTGCGGTGATGGGGGCGAACGATCGCCTCTTGTACATGGTGGCGGCTGAGAGGTCAATAAAAAGCTTGATATCTGCGTATTCTCTTGGTAGGGCGTTGCTGAGTCTGGAGGCCTGCATAATCCGGTCTTTAACCGTAAAGTAATGGATTTTCGTGTTCACATCCCTGGGGGTAGCAGCAGGTAAGTGTTTGGGTTTAGGCAGTCTGTGTATTCTGTCCAAGCGAAGGTCTGCATCATCTAGCGCTGGAATTAAAGCTTTGAATAGTTTTTGTACAAATTGGGCTAGGTCTTGCGGTCCTATAGTTTCAGGGATACCTCGGAGTCTGATGTTATTCCTCCGGTCCCTGTCTTCATTATCTGCTATTTTTCCCTCTGATACTTTATCAGCCAATGCTGCATGTGCATCAGCCAGGTCATTATGTGCGTCCGTGAGGCCTTCTGTTTTTTCCTCTAGATGGGCTGTTCTGTCTCCCAGTGTCTGAATGTCAGCCCTTATATCCGACGCTATTTTCAGAAGGTCAGACCGTAAGTCAGCTTTAAGGGTTTGTAGCATAGTACTCACTGAGGCATCAGTGGCTGGGAGCACATTGGCGGTGCTGGAGCTGTCCTGACTGTCGGCTGCTTCCATTTCATGCGTGGGTGATCGCGGTACACCGGCGCCATCTTGGATCCGCATGCTCGCTATGTGTTGTGAGTTTAGGAGCGAGTCCATTGTTTTTTGTTTTAATTTCTTGCCGAGTTTGGTCGACATGGTGTTCACTGCGTCTCCGGTCACCCGTCGGGAAGTTTTCCGTGAGATTGTTGCTGTTAAACTCGCTGTTGGGCCCACAGAACGGCGGAGCTCTCAGTTTATGCGACTGCTTCCATGCGGTCCGTGGCCACGCCCCTATCTAAACATTTTTTATGTGATGCTCCATTTTTGTTTAAAAGTTTATTAAAGTCTGGGCACTGCAAAAAAAAAAACACATTACAAATGGGGTGGAGAAATATAATGTTTTTTTTATTTTCTCCTTTCGCATATTAAATCTTGAAGGGTTATTCACTAAAGTAAGAAGTGTCAGGAATTCATAGTGAATTTCAAATTAAAAGACAAAATAGCAGAAATTGAAATGCTGTCCAAGTCAGATATGCATCAAGCTTGACTATTTTAGCCTTCAATTTTAAATTCACTTTGAATTCCTCAAAATTCTCACTTTACTGAATAACTCTGTATCATTTTTATTTCAAGATATAAAAATGTGTGTCTCTTATATTAGTGCTACTACTATTATTGATACACATACACTGATCAGCCACAACATTAAAACCACCTGCCTAATATCCCCCTCGTGCTACCAAAACAGCTCTGATGCATCAAGGCATGGACTCCACAAGACCTCTGAACATGGCCTGTGGTGTCTGACATCAAGACATTAGCAGCAGATCCTTTAAGTTTTGCAAGTTGCGAGGTGCGAGGTGTTGTTCCAGCACATCCCACAGATGCTCATTCGCATTGAGTGCTTGGGAAATTGAAGAGCAAGGCAACACCCTGAACTCTTTGTCATGTTCCTCAAATATCTCAAACCTTTTAGAACTAACTGGGCAAACATCCAGAGATGTGCTACCATTAAAGTCAATGTGGATTAATTTGTTGAAAGAAGGTATAAATAAAATCTAATCTATGCAATTTACTTACTGTTTGGCTGGTACACCATATAGATAGGAGTCTTTGTAACAGGGGTTTTGGCAAGGTTTAAATTATGTATATGACATTGACCTGGCAACGCATTTTACAGTTTTTTACATTTACATTTCACAGTGTATGGGAAGTCCATTGCATTTGGCATTATAGCAAAACTAATTATTGTGGAAGAGAAGGCCAAAGTGGTGCGTATTGACAGATTCATTTTAATATTTATTATATATATACATATATATAAATAGAAAAATAGTTGGTTGCACTCTCGGAATTCCATTAAAATATAACTTTTCTTCCAACTTCTAAAACAGATCAACGTTTCAGTCCATCTTGTGGACTCCTTAACTATTCATTATCATCATGGCAAAATGTTACTACTTTAATCAATTATTTGACAACACTGTTTCTCAAATTCTCTTTTCTCTTGGAATAATCTCAATTCCCTCTAGATTTAAATCTCCTCTTTCCATTCTCCCCACATGGGGTTAAAATCTCCTTACTATGTGTCCGTCTGGTTAAGATCCACCTTCTTTTAGACACAACCAATCATATTCATCCTTCACAGACCAATCAGGATTTACCTTCCCCTTTTTAAACCGGGTGTTTCATACCGATCGGTTCCCTTCTGACGAGCCAGTTCGGCGAAAGCGCGCGTCAAGGGGTGTATTCCCACGTTGTCTCAGACCTTAATGACAACGTCTATCTCTGTCCTTATCATCCTTTGATTCACTAGCACTTATTTAGCAGAGGAATTTAGGTGCCCTCGAAGGCATAGGGGTATATATTTTGCTATCCTAGAGTTCTTATATCAGCATTTGTATCTGGCTGGGGATATTTAGGTGCCCTTGAAGGCACGGTGGAGTTACAGCTAACATCTAGTTTTTGCTGTATTTAGGATTGCTATTCTGATATTACCTAGCACTACTGCTTTTATGCTGACCAGTATATTTCCAAGTTTAGCAGCGATAGATCCTTATCACAGCAATTATATACTGTAACTATCCATCTACGGCACCTACTAAGATACAATTTATTTCTTCGTTATCCAGTCGTATAGCAAATTACTAATTATATATATATTCACTTCCTAGCTAATTGAATATACCAGACTTTTCTATCGCCACACAAGGAACTTGGATGTATCTAAACTATACACCAACTCTAGCTATGTAGGCGCTACTCTTACACTGTGATTACATATATACATGCTGACTAGTGTATATCTCCTTATTCAGCCGCGATACAATTTTGGTGGGATTATAATTTCTCTAGAGGCATCAAGGAATATACTATGTGCGGAATTCATATATTACGAGTAGAATTTATTATACCTCTCAGTCTAACTGTACTTATTAGATTAGGCTCTCTGTGCACTAAAAATCTGAGTACACTTATATTTATATACCAATCTCAACCATAGAGGTGATATTCTCTCTCCACTATGGCATTTATATACCGCACTATTTAGTGCGTTACACTTTAGCCTACTAATATTATCTTGTTACTTTTTTACCAGCAAGTATATACATATACGCACCACTACTATTTTTCAAGAATTACTTGCATTCTGCATTCACCATATATAGCATTCATATGCGTCCAGCTATTCTTTTGACTACCATCGACTTATTTAACCCCCACTACAGTCTTATATCTAGTGACTTCTGTTTCCCTGTGAGCAAAGACGTGTGCTTTTGCTGATTCATTATATATACACTTTCAGAGATTTTTATATAGAGCTATTGGGCTCTCTATCAATTGTTGATTTTACTTTTATTTTTAGGTTTCCACTATTGTTTTAGTGTGGAACACTTTGGGTGATTACTAATTGCAATTTTTAAAATCAATTAATAAAGACTTTTTTTCTTTCCTATTTTATGTGGTTCTAGCTCTACATCTGAACTTGAGACCCCTATATCTATTTTGGAGCCATCAAGTACTTTACAAGTTTAATCTCCCTAATACCTTTCTAATGGTACACAGTGTCCAATTTTCTTCTTGTCTTCTACTAAGGGTTACCCCCTCTGTATAGTGTACCACTCAAGGCTGTATACAGTTTCTTTTATATCTAGATAGTAACTTGAAAGTGCAAGAGTGTGCATGTCATTGCAGTGCTGCAGGTTGATACGTTCACAGGTCCATAGCATGTGTATACAACATAGTTCTTGGGTATCAGCTTCTACAATTTGGTCAGGCGGTAGATCTGATTGTTCGTTTTCTATACTGTCTGGTGGTCACCATCATCAGCTCTTGAAAGAGACTACAGCTGCTCCCGGTCATGTCCTGAAGGAGACTCATAATTATCTCTAACATGGACGTAATAGGTTCAGAAACCTTCTAAACCAGTACTGGAATAAACAGGAAGTCACCATCATCTTTTTTAGCCAATCCTGAAAGAGGCTGGATGTCCCCTTCCATATGTCCACCACTCTGGTTCCTTACATTCTGTTTCTCCTGCATTTCTAGGAGTTAGCATTAAGAACCACATCTCAAGTGAATGTGGATCGACTGCAATCTCTGCCAGTCCTTATATTTCTTCTTATCGTTGTCCTCTTTCCTCTTTCACTTCCTAGATTATAGTTTCTTTCCATAGATCCTAATGAAAAAAATAAAAAATAAATAACTAATAGGAAATAGCATTACAATATACAATATATGAATGAAAGGACCGCTCACCATGCCAACACCACTTCATGTCAATGGTATAGTGCCGTGAGATCACCATGGCATTCTTGCCTTTAAGCATTAAACTGATTATCAGGGTTATTTACTAAAGTGAGAGGGAAGTGAATTTCAAATTTAACACCAGAGTAGCCAAACTGAAAGCAGAGCTAACAGAATGTTTTGAGTTAGGCTATTTTGACCTTAAATTTGAAATTCACTTTGAATTCACCGGAATTCTGACTGTAGTGAGTAATCCTATATGATGAAGATGGTGGTGTGAATTCAAGTAACAAAAGTTAGGCTAAAAGCTCTAACCACACATAACAGGTCTATTTCGAAGCTGATGAGAAATGTTATCTTCTCAAGTGATATGGGAGCTTCCTCATCACACCAACTCATCATATGTACAAGAGAATAGAGTTATCTATCCAGCATCTTTTCTCAGAGAGACCATCTGACTAGCCTAGCGCTGCATTTTGCCGTGCATGCGCACTATACTCTCAATACATTTGTATTCCTAAAGCTATAGTGTTCGTTTAAGCATATTAGGGTATATTTAGCCTTTAAACATGAATTAAAATAGGGAACGAGACTTAATTTTTTCCACACAAGTATTTTATTAATTTTATCATCTACCCATAAGTGTCATACCTCGGGCTGCCGCGCAGCACTTGCAGACTCAGGGGGAGCCGCATGGCAGCCACAATGTCTCCGGTCCTGCGCCACTCCGATCAGCTGCTCCATGTACAGAATGTGTTCTGAACTATGTCGATCTTGCGAGTTTACCAGATCACCATGGCAGCCTCATACCGCCTACAGGAGTCCTCAAAGTTACAGGACCCGGTAGGTTTTAGTAATTTTATAATAAAATTTGTAAGGGTCATAACTATGGGGCACATCATCTACCCTTCACAAGTCTTACCCCTTCATGTAAATGGGTGCAGGTTGATGATGATGTCCAATAGTATTTTGGTTGCCCCTATAAATACTTCCCTCCTTCCTGGGATCATTGGCCTGTTGTATTATTGCCTGCAAGTGCGTACTGTTAACTTGGTATTTCTTGTTACTGACCCGGCTTCATATGGACTATTCTACTTTTCTGTATCCTTAACCCTGGCTTGTTTAATCGTCTTTTGAGTACCTCTTGAATCCTTGACCATGGAACACGTTAAGCCCGGCCACTCCATGGTCCCATATACATATCTCGCTCTTTCTATCTCCTTCATTCAAGTTGCTGTTTCCCTATTCTTTTCAAATAATTTTTATTAAAGTTTTACATATTTTTAGAACAACAAGAATATAAACATTGTATTGGGGGTAGGAAGGGAAGGGGAACTTGGAAATGGAAAAGAATAACCATCCAGTATTAAAATAGGCATAACAGTGTATATGGCAAAAAAATAATAATAATAATAATAATAATAATAATAATAATATGTTTTACATCAATGCACTTTAATAATAAATATGTCAAAGACCATATGCTGTTTTGATTTTTTCTTCCCACTTATCCCAATTGTATTTTAATATTGGGAAACCACGCATATTAGCTCTATGTGATAATTCGTGTGCCTTGTTTTCTAGAATCAAATTAAAAACTTCCCTGAGAGATGGCACATCTTGGGACTTCCAATGTCTAGGTAAACAGGATGTAGCAGCGATCAAAATGTGACCTATGATTATTTTGTCTGATCTATTAATGGACTCCGGGAGTTTTTTGAATAAGGCTTGTTCCGAGGTTAAAATGCTAATGGTTCTGTCCACTTTAATAATTAGGTCGTGAATCAATTTCCAATATTTAGTTAATTTAGGACAGAACCACCAAATATGGGCCATATTGCCCACACCCCCACAATCTCTCCAACACCGGTCAGAATACATATTGTTGATGTTGTGCAATCTAGACGGGGCCAGGTACCAGCGATATAAAATTTTATAATGATTTTCAAAGTGGTCGGTGCAATACGAAATACCTTTTAAAGCTTTAAAAAAACCGAACCATTCTTCTAGATCGTACTGGGCACTCAACTCCGTCTCCCATGACAACATATGTTTTAATTTTACTAAGGGCTTGGCGTTATAAAACGAGTAGCATAACGATATCATGCCTTTACTAGTGGGGCTGCATAAAAAAGCTTTCTCTAATGGAGACATCTCAAGCGTTTTATAGTTTTTATCTGTTTCAGGTACCTTATATAGTTCTTTCAATTTGTCAATGATTAACATACAATCCAATTCACATACATTCGTTAATCCATACTTAAGTTTCAATTTTTCCAAAGAAAGAATAGCATTGCCGTGAAAAAAATTGTCAAGATTAGTTATAGAGCATTCCTTCAACCGTTCTGTTTTTAAAGATGGAATATAATCTTTCAATAACTCAATTGGCATTGCTCTATATAGGCTGGGAGAATGATCATTTTTAAAAACAATATCCCAGGCCTTAAGTGTAGTCTTGGTAGATAAAAATAACTTTGTAATTCCAGGTCTTTTCTTAGGATTTAACCAGGGTAATTGTTTAATCGTCTTTTGAATCCTTGACCATGGCACACGTTAAGCCCGGCCACTCCATGGTCCCATATACATATCTCGCTCTTTCTATCTCCTTCATTCAAGTTGCTGTTTCCCTATTCTCTGTGTGTAGGTGTTACCCATCCAGACATTAAGTGACCTTTTGACATTATTGATGTGCTATTCATGCAATTTGCAGGTTTTTTGTCCACAAGATGGCGGGCTTGCCTAGCTTTCCACTACTTTAGTATCACAGCAAAAGATTCATTAAATTTGCAACAACCAGGATATAGTTTGATTGGTGCAGTTTAAGTCTGAGTTTGATCCTTTGCTAGAAGTGCTTTTTATAAAGAATGTGAATGGCATTTTTTAATAGATTTGGATGTAATATTTCCTGTGTTAGATAAAAGTTATTAGTTTTATTAAACTCCCTTATGGAAATCAAGAATTGTTTAGACTTTGAGGTGTTTTATTGCCTAAGCACCATGATCACTTAAAGGGACACTACATTCGCCAAAACAGTTTAATCTAATAATGAACAGTTTATGTGTATAGATGATGCCTGTAAAACAGGCGTATCCAAAAAGCAGCCCTGAACCTCTTCTAATGAGGCCCAGTTGCCGTTCGGGTGGTGAGGGAGACAGGGAGCCCATTACTTACTGTGCTGTTTCTGTACAGCTCCCTCGCGCACCCTGCATTGAGCCGGCTGCTGGGATATGACGTCACCCTGGCATCGCATCATTACTGGGTGCACGAGGGACCTGTGCAGTAAGTGCACAGTGATCCCATCACAGCAGCAACCACTGGCCACCCGGGAGAGGATCCACCCCAGCCCTCCCAGAGCAAGTTAGAGAGGCTGGGTGGACGTCTTAATTACTAAATTAAATGTGCATTAATGTGATTTTTGTGGGTGTATGCCAGTAGTTATATGTGTATGTGAGTGTATGTGTACATGTGTGGGTCTGTTTGTGTATGTCTGTGATTCTGTGTATGTCTGTGATTGTGTGTGTAGATCTGTGATCATGTGTATATATGTGATTGGGTGTGTGCATGTGATTGTGAGTGTGTCTGTGATTGTATGTCTGCATGTGTGGGTCTGTGATTGTGTATGTCTGTGATTATGTGTAATGGGATTTGGGGGCACACCCAGAACATGCATTTCCAAGCAGTGGTGCTGCTGTAAAGACCAAAACATATACAAAATACAGTTAAAGGAACAGTGCACACACAAGCAAAAATACAGCTTTACAGTTAACAAGGCTAATTAAAATCACCTATCTTAGCAAATATATACATATATATGACATTTAAATAGAATTTGCAATAATGGAAGTGTAAAAATTAGATGACTCTTTACAGGAAGTGTTTAGGTAGGCTGTATAAGTCACATGCAGGGAGGTGTGCCTAGGGCTGCATAAACAAAGTGATTTGATTCCTAAATGGCAGAGAATTGAGCAGTGAGACTGCAGGGGCATAATCTCTACACCAAAACTGCTTTGTTAATCTAAAGTTGTTTTTACGTCATTTGAAGTGGTCATGGTGCGTGGAAACTAATTTGAAATGCTGCTCATATGGAGTTTAACTCCTCTGCTGTCTCAGGTGCAATCAGAGGTGTAACTCCACCTCCAGCAGCATCATTGGGGCATCATTAACCAGCCTGAGATAAGAGTTCTTGGCCGGCTGATGACAGTTCTGTGCATATTCATATGGTAGAAATACATTCATTTGCTGATAGCAGCCAGCAGTCGTTCTCAGCTAATGAATGGAGGAGGGATCGACTTCAGAAGTCTGATGTCATCACTGGCCACTGGAGAACCCTCTGCACCTGGTGTGGATCTAGTTAAAATGGCAAAACTGTTTGCCCCATTATTTGTATAAGGGGGCAGGGTACTCCTGGCATCATAACTCTACAGTGGACGGTAGTGGCTATGATGCTTGGAGTGTCCCTTTAACCCTTTAACAACGCATATGCTAAAATTAGCCACAGATGGCAGGGCTTGCCTGGAGTCCATTTGCCTTTTTTCAATGCAAAATATTGTTCTGTGCTTCTGGCGGGGCACCCTCAGTGGACAGGCTTGCAGGGACTGACTGAAGGGAAGACGAGACTACAAGAGATCAGAACTGTAGCAGAGGGAGCAAGGAGAGCAGAGACTAAGGAGCTATTGACATATTTATATTACAGGGCTCAAAATTAAGTGAATATTTATCCCTGGTGAGTTGAAATTCAACCCTTGTAGATATTCTATGGCTTGCAGTGGCAAGTAACTCTTAAATCCTGGCTAGTAACATAGAAGTTCAAATTAAGCCTTGTGTGTATATATATATATATATATATATATATATATATATATATATATATATATATATAAATACATATACATGTTCATGATTGAGTGCAAAACTGTTCTGTATGAAAACTGACCAAAACACGCCTAGTTTTATACTTCTCACAGTGCCTTCATTAAACCAAATAATGGAGCTTGTTCTAGGTGTCAGATTAAATTTGCCAAGCCCTGAGACAATTCATGAGAGGTAGAACCCAACCTGCTTTACAGCGAGTGCAATCATGTATTCAGATTAAAGCAGTTCACATAGTAAACATATTACATATATATAGATATTTTTTTTTTCTTGTTTTTATTATTTCAAGCAAGATGTACTACTTCTCTTTACAACAGCTAGGCTTTACGAAATATATTTAGAAAAGGAGGAGATTAATAAGATGCTTGTTCAAAGACCCCACACAATTCTAATACCGTAGCTGAAGTCCGAGAGTCCAACAAGGATAAAAAAGCGGAGGAGCGGCGGAACGGAATGGCCGCATAATCACATCGCTCCTCCGAGCACACCCGTGAAGCCCGAGAAAGCTGACCCTGCTCCCCGAAATGCGGAAACATTCCAAGACCGGGAGCACCCCTAAACCCTCGGGGACCCGCCAGGCGCTGGTAAATTCCTCCATGCGGCAATACTTAGCCGCGACGCCAGACGCAAACTCCCAGGCGGCGTCTGAGGCCTACTCACAGTCTGAAGCCTCCACTCCTAACTCCCACTCCCCAGACCGGGGTGAAACCATGGCGACCCCACCGGCAGACTGGCTTAACCTGCTGAAGGCACTACCCACCCGAGCTGATCTGACCAACGCCACCACGGCCCTTCAGACCTCTATCAGGGCGGACATTCAAATGATGAGAGCGGATATACAGGGCATAGCCGACCGCATGGCCCAAATTGAGGCTGACCACGACAACCTAACCGCGGCACAGGCGGCCCATTCAACGGCCCAGTCACATCAACTAACCCAAATGCAGGCCATGGCACGCCACGTCGAAGATTTGGACAACAGGGGCCGCAGAAACAACCTGCGGATACGCAGCCTAAGAGAAGGAGAAGAAACGCCCGCACAACTGATAACCCTCATCTCTAACATATTCAATGGCCTCTTGGGACGCCCGGGTGAGTCTCCCATTGCGTTCGTCCGGGCTCACAGAGCACTGAGACCCAGAGGCCCGCCAGACGCCCCTCCACGAGACGTGATCTGCTGCCTAGAAAACTATGCTCTGAAAGAAGAGATCTTACATGAGGCCCGCAACAGAGGTGAGCTCGACCACGACGGTCACCAGCTTCATCTATACCCAGACCTCTGTCCAGCCACCCTCGGGTACCGCAGGGCTCTGAAACCGCTTACTAGAACATTGACCGCCCAGAAAATAAGATACAGGTGGAGCTTCCCGACAGGCCTGATCGCACACAAGACGAGCGGCCCTAGACCAATACGCACGGCACAAGACCTACAGGACCTCACAACTGAACTCCACCTACCCCCACTTCATCTGAGATGGCCAGACCCGCTGGACTTCTATAATGGCCCGCCACCGCCACCACAAGACCAGCCACAGCGACGATCCAGGACCCGGATGGAAACCGTGAGACCGGCCGGGGCAACCCGCTAGCTATGCCAGGCGACCCCGAGGCTACGAAAGGACACAAAAGACACGTAACTATAATCACACACACCGGGGCAGACAACCCCACACACACACGAGCCATACACACAGATCTTACAATCCATGGTCTATTGAGACCCTTGGGGTGGGCATCGGGAAATGGGGGAAAGGGGACAGGCCTGCACCGCCACAAAATAATTTCTGACTCTTTCCAAGCCTCCTGCTATGGGGTTTTTGGTGGCCACGAACTGGCATGTGACTGCACTGACATTTTGGGTTGGGGGGTGAGGCGGGAGGCAACGGCTAAATAGCTGAATGGGTTATGAAAGGGGGACATCACCACCGTACTTGAATGGTCCAGTGAAATCGAGAATATTGGGAAAGTAACTTACCACCCCACCGGCCCCTACTGACCCACTATAGTTAACTTTCAGGTGACATGTGACGACGGGGAACCAGGGTCCCACAGAGACGACACTGGCCGGGAACGGCACTAGCCCCCCCCCCCCCCGCAACTATGACAGCTCAATTGGCCTAGAGGGAGGGACAGCAGGGACATCACGCCAACGCCTACAGGTAGACTGGGCCACATTGACCCCACAAGACAGACTTCACGCCCAGGGTACGCTAAGGTGCTCGAGATTAGGGTCTCCCGACTGCTGACACTACAGGGGCCAATTGTATCCACTGTTATACGGGTTGTGGCGGAGGACACAGGTGACCCCAGACAAGAAAAGTTTCCCCACACACCGCCCACGAACAGGGCGCTCTTTAGTGGTACGCCACCCTATACACCACGGCAGAGAGGAGGGGATTAACCCCAAGGAGAGACAGGGGGATAGGCCACGCTCCCACCGGACAAGGGTGTACAATTCACGGCAGGGGGACTTGGCTGGACCGACAGGTGCGGTCGGGCCGACTGCTACCTTGCCCACACCTTTACCTTTGCTTTTACACACTTGGTTACTGAGTTTGTATTATTGTTTACTGTTATTGTTGAAATTGTTATTTATAGCCTCGCGCTCTCCTTGCCCGAAGCGGCCCCGGGGGGAGGGGCGAAGCCCCGCCTTACACCTACTGACCGGCTCCCGCGGCTCTCTCGCCCCCCCTCACTCACTCACTACTCCTACCCCACCCGCCCCTACAGGCCACCGACACAGCTGTGCCCTTACTATGCCGCCCCAGACCACACACAGACGAGCGGAGATCAACCTCCTGACCATAAACGCTAAAGGGCTAAACATCCCCGAGAAGCGCTTGAACGCGTTACGCCATTTCCATAGCCAAAGGGCACATGTAGTGCTAATCCAAGAAACCCACTTTAAAGAGGGTCAAGCCCCTAAGCTCGCAGACGGACGATACACCCAGGGCTACTTTAGTAACAACCCAGAGGGGAAAACCAAAGGCACTGCGATACTGATCCACAAATCGCTGCACTTCGCCCCCACTGACACCCTCAGTGACAAGCTAGGTCGATACATTTGTGTCAAGGGACTAATAGCTGACAAACCCTACACGTTTGCATGCCTCTACACCCCTAACCGACGCCAACACCTTTTCCTGCGCTCCACAATCAAGGCAATAGAGAGGTTTGCCGAAGGCTGCCTGATCATAGGGTGAGACTTAAACGTAGCCCTAAGACCGGCAGTTGACACATCCACGGGCACCTCTTCGCTGCCTCGCCACATCCTCTCAGCCATAGACAGGACCTTACACGACGCCCGCCTGGTAGACTGCTGGAGGGCGACACACCCAACGGACCGTGACTATACCTTTTACTCGACCCCCAACAAAACCTACTCGCGAATTGACTACTTCCTAATGCCACATTACTTTCTGACAGACATCAGACGGACGGCCATAGACACGGCAACCTGGTCTGACCATGCCCCAGTCCTAATGACGGTGACGTCCCCACTATATAGACCTACGTGTAACAGCTGGAGGCTCAACGACTCCCTCCTTAACGACCCGGTGGTGCTGACAGACGCCAAAACGCAACTTACGCAATATTTCGCAGACAATGACACGCCGGACGTCACACTTCATAGCGAAAGGTGCAGCTCTTAAACGGGCGAAAGCCACCAGACTACAGACCCTACTAACCGAAATTCGCACACTAGAGGACAGACACAAACAGACCCATCTCCTGACCGACGGGGCACAACTAACGACACTCCGGAGGGAACTCTCTACCATCCTCAATGCCAACTATCACAGAGCATGCATACACACTAAAGCGTTTTTCTATAATAACGCTAATAAATGCGGCACCCTCCTCGCACGTATGATCGCCAAAAAGAGGGCGACAGCATATATCCCCAAGATCAGGGACAAACAGGGGAGGATCCAGGGCATGCCACGGGACATGGCAGACGCTATACGGACTTACTATGCAGACCTATACAGCCTAGAACCACACACGACAGATAATGCACTAGCGGACAAGAAAGTACGAATCACCAGATACCTAGAGCCCCGCATAGGCAAACGTCTCACACAAGAAGCAAGCACGGAGCTGGACGAACCAATCACCGCCCAGGAAATAGCATGGGCCCTCAAAACGGCGAAATCCGGCAAAAGCCCGGGACCTGACGGTCTACCTATCAGGTACTACAAAGCGTACGCGGAGCTCCTCCTCCCCCGCCTCCTGGTAGCGCTCAATGCGCTTAGGGACGGGATACAGATCCCGCCACAAACCCTGGAAGCGAACATCGCCCTGATCCCCAAAGAGGGGAAAGACCCTGAACAATGCGCCAACTACCAGCCAATATCCCTGCTCAACTGCGATCTAAAACTTTTCACAAAAGTGCTCTCGCAGAGAATGCAAACCTTTCTCCCGAACCTAATACACAGGGACCAAGTGGGATTTACCCCACAACCTGAAGCTAGGGATAACACGATCAGGGCGCTAGCCCTGATCCACACCGCAAACACCAGCAAAGAGGGCCTTCTCCTGCTCTCTACGGACGCGGAGAAGGCCTTCGACAGGATATCTTGGGACTTTATGTTCCAGGTACTGGAGGAGCTAGGGATGGGTCCATTCATGATGACATGGATCAAAGCATTATATTCGAGACCGACGGCTCGCGTGTGTGTGAATGGGGCCTTCACAGACCCCTTCCCGATCAGGAATGGAACCAGACAGGGCTGCCCACTCTCACCCCTTTTGTTCGTACTCGCACTGGAACCATTCCTGAACTCGATTCGGAACAACCCACTCATCCCGGGGCTGAAGATAGGGAACAAGAGGCATTCCGTAGCAGCGTATGCGGACGATCTATTGTTCTTCGTCACCGAACCTGAAACGGCGATGCTGACTCTAATGAGGGAATTCGATACATATGGAGAACTATCGAATTTCAAAATAAACTTCTCCAAATCCACGATACTGAATATCTCAATCCCGAAACACACAGAAACGGCACTGAGAAGGGACCTCCCCTTTGGGTGGTCGGATTCCTCCCTGAGATACCTAGGGGCAATGATCACCAAGGACCTCGCCCAGCTATACGAGGCGATTTTTCAACCGCTGCTGCGCACCATCCAGAACGACTCTCGTGGTTCGGCAGGGTGGGAGTTCTCAAAATGAACGTCCTGCCGCGGGTGCTGTACCTGTTTCAGGCCATCCCCTGTACCATCCCGGAGGCTTTCTTTGCCTCGCTCAGATCCATGACCCTCAGATTCACCTGGCAGAAGTTGAAGGCTCGAATAAAACATGATGTGCTCACACTGCCCAAAGAAAAGGGAGGGCTGGCCCTACCTGACTTCAAGGGGTATTACAGAGCCACACACATCGAAACGGATCATGGAATGGACTAAATCAGAGGTAGTTAAACTGTGGAAAGACGTAGAGACCGCACAGGTAGGCAGACCCATCGCAGTCCTCCCCTGGCTGGACGACCAACAAGGTAGGCAGTTAGCAGCCCCACACCCCCTCATCAAAGCGACCGTACAGGTGTGGCATAAACTAGCCACACGACTGTCACTCACAACCACACCCTCCCCATTGCTTCCGCTGACCCACAACGAGACCTTCCCCCCAGGAAAAGAGGCGAAAAACACTAGTCCGCCTCCTGAACCGAGAGGTCCCGAGGCTGTGCCACGCAACCACCGGAGGCTGCCTCAGGACACTAGAGGCCATGACCGGGAACTCAAACCACCCATTCATGATACAATTCAGATACAGACAACTGAAACTGTTCATGCAACCACTGCTCCAGATCCACAACACCACTAGAACACTGACACAATTCGAGGAGCTCTGTATGGACCCACTCCCCCTACCTAAGGGCCTCTCCACACTCTATAGCATGCTCATGCGACAGGGAAGACAACCACCCCCAAGCTTTATGGTGAAATGGGAACAAACACTAGGCACATCCTTCACACCACCTCAATGGGACAAGATCTGTACCCTCACGCTCCACTGCGCGCTGTCTAGCGGAACGCAGGAAACGGCCTATAAAATTTTAGCCCTCTGGTACCGCACCCCACACCAGACCCACATATACGACCCCACTACAGACGAAACCTGCTGGAGATGCACTAGACACACGGGCACATACCTCCACATCTGGTGGGAATGCCCACTCATCCAACCCTACTGGGAATCCATATACCAAATCATTAAGAGATTCACTGACACCCCCCCACCGAAGGAACCTGCAACATTCCTCATACACCACACCAAGACAAAGTCATCTATCTACAAAAAATCCCTCACAATCCGAATACTCAATGTGGCTAAAAGCCTCATCCCCATCTACTGGAAAAAACAAACTGCACCGCCCATAGACACTTGGTACCGACGCATGGAGGAACTCAGAACACTGGAGGAGCTATCCCTGATGGCAGAAGGGAAATCACAGACCTATTTGACGATCTGGACACACTGGCTACTGACCACTGCACGCCCGGACTTCCAAGCTATGCTCCACTGACCTAGACGAACAGACCCAGTCTATTCGGGGACTCGACAGGACACAACCCCTGGTGTATGTCCCCATTTGAAATGGATTTCTTGGAATAATGCGATATGGGGTTTGGCCCGGTTAGGTTCCTAAAGAGCAAGCCAACATTTGTGATGGGTGCTTAGTCCCTAAGCATTGATTGCTAAGAAAGTGCATAAGATTGGGGGGGGGGGGGAGCTCAACTGAATCTGTAGATTTTTTTAAACTTATTTTTGAGAAATACTGGGACCTTCAGTGCTAGCAAAGTATTGTTATTGTTAGCATTTAAATAGCTCCAACATATTCCACAGTGTTTTACAATTATGGGTGGTATGACCAGGATATAAACCTGGGCTCTCAATTCTAAGACAGTGATGTTACCACTGTCCTAACCAGCAAAAATAATGTAATTTTGTGGATTGAAATCACTCTAAATTCAGCACCTATAGGGCAGAATAAAAAAACAAATGAAGAAAAAAAAAAACATAACTTCCTCAATTGAGGAAGCCACAGAACGGCAAAACGAGTTTCTGGATTACACAAGGACTTTATTTAAGTATTGGTATTTTTAAATTGCACTATTTTTGTAGTTTTAGATTATAATAATAAAGTTAATATATGTTTAAAACTAACTGAGTCCCTGCACTTATAAAGAAGGTGGTGTGGTCTTCAACTTCACAAAGCTCCCATATTGACCAGGATTAAGGCTCCACTTTTGTGAGTATAACGGCCATTTTATATAAGCTTTTTATTCTTAAAGTAATATCACGCTATTCCTGCATATTCTCTTTGTCCTGGGATATACAGTTAAATAAAGAGGCCATATAGGAGAGGGGAAAGGTGGCCCAAATACAAACCTAAAGGTTATACACACCAGGTCTGGTAAAAGGTCTATTAGCTCTGGACCATGTGAGTGTTCCATATAGGGTTTTTATTATATGTACTAAGGTTTTTAAACTATTGTCCACTATATATTTTTTTTTTAAAAGGTGCATTTACCTGTACATTACAGATTACAATTTAAGACAGTTAAGTGTACAAATCTATTTATTGTACGAAGCACAAATTTGCGCTAACCATATGTTGTACCAGAAAGTCAGTCACTGGAGTCCGTTTTTGGAGAGCTATAGAAGTGACGTGAGCTGGAGGCAGGGCCAGATTAAGAGCCCAGTGGGCCTGGTGCTGACAATTATGATGGGCCTATTTACAGAATCTTATCGACCAAAAACACTAAAACAATCATACCTCCCAAGCATCATATATCTGATAGAGATGGTATTGGAGGGAAACTCAAAGGATGCAGCTATACGAAAACACATTCTATGCTAATCTCTCTCTAATTTATGCTTTCATCTTTTAAGTAAATCCATACCCCCTAACAGCAGTGTCCAGTGAAGCAGGAAGTCAATGGGCGGGGTAAAAGGGTGTGCCACTGGCATGCGAATCACATGGCCAGAACTGCCAAAAGGGGCGAAGATGCTCAAAAAGGGGACATGTCTGTCCAAAGAATTGGAAGGACAGCCTGGCATGAATGCATGTCCGGCTGCCCACCAATCATGCAGGCTGTCCAACTAAGGGCATACAATGCAGGCAGCACCCTGAGCTCTGAGCTTTACATAAATGCGTCTAATGATTTGTTCGCTCCACGCTTTCTAAGGACTGTCCCCTAACACTCACATGTCCACTTGTCTCCTTACCTTCTTACTAGCAGGCAGAAGCTCCTGGTATAAAGTCTGGGACAGAGAAAAGGTGTATGTAGTGAGTGTAGAAGAAAGGGGACATGCCACAATGTTAGAGAGACAAACGTCTGCATTATCTAAACTAATTTTATTGTCAGCCTGTCCACACAAGTCTTGTTCCCATGCATCTATCTTAAGCTTCCAAACTTAAAGGGACACTATAGTCACCAGAACAACTACAGCGTTTTGTATTTGTTCTGGTAAGTAGAATCCTTCCCTTCAGGCTTTTTGCAGTAAACACTGTCTTTTCAGAGAACATAACTCCCATGGCCACTCCTTAGATGGCTGCTAGAGGTGCTTCCTGGGAAAGTACTGCCTAGTGTGCAGCACTGCCATTCAGTGTCTCCACCCTCTGCATGCAGACACTGAACTTTCCTCATAAAGATACATTGAATCAATGTTTCTTTATGAGGAGATGTTGCCTAGTTGACAGTCTCAGTCAATCCTATGGGGAAGCATTGTCATTTGCTCAGACCACCACTTCTGATGATGTCAGCAGACAGTGTCAGTTCAGAGGCAGAGCCTGCAGCTGCAGACTTGAATACAAGTAAGATTTTACTATATTTAGGGAGGCAAAAGAGGGCCAGGGGGGCTAGAGGTTGGTTTAAACATAATACATAATTGTGTTCCTGACCCTATAGTGTTCCTTTAAGCAAGAGTATGTGAAGAGTAGTTAGGGTTGCCACCTTTCTTGGAAAAAAATACCAGCCTTAATCATTTGTATAATTAATTAGTTATGTGTGACATCACATGATGTAAATCACAAGGAGTGACACAAGAGAAAATTCTGTAAAATCACCAACAAACTACTTACAGTTTGATTCTGCTGTATAGATGGATTGCTCCCAGTGTCTCCCTGTCTCCCAGTGTCTCAGTCTCGCAAGTCACACAGTCTCTCAGTGTCCCTATGTATCACAGCGTCAGTGTCCTTACGTCGCCCAGTCCCCCAGTCTCCCAGTGTTCCCATGTCTCAGTGTGTCCCCATGTCACTAGGATACTAGGGGACACAGTAAGACATGGGTACACTGAGAGACCCAGGTTCACTGAGACACTTGGGGACACTGGGAGACATAGGGCACTGAGACACTTGGGGACACTGGGAGACTTGGGGACACTGAGTCACTAGGGACACTGAGACATGGGGACACAGACACTGGGAGACACAGTAAGACATGGGTACACTGAGAGACCCGGGGACACTGAGACACTTGGGGACACTGGGAGCCATGGGGACACTGAGACACTAGGGACACAGGCTGGGGGACATGGGAACATGGGGACACAGCACTGTGTCCCTAGTTTCTCCATTTCCCAATGTCTCGGTGTCTCCCAATGTCCCCATGTCTCACAGTGTCCCCTAGTGTTTCAGTGTCCCCATGTTTTCCAGTGTCCCCAAGTGTCTGTGTCCCCAGGTCTCGTGGTATCTGTGTCCCCACATGTCATCCAGTGTCCACATGTGTCCCCTAGTGCCTCAGTGTCCCCATGTCTCCCTGCTGCCTTTCCCCCCATCCCTCACTTACCTGAGCTGTAGATCTGCTGTCTGGATTCTCTGTGCTGAGGCAGGGGGGCGGCAGGGGAGCGATATGCTGTAACTTTCTATTACTGCCTCTCTTCACACACAGTGACCCCTAGTGGCCGGTGCTGGTATTGCAGAATAATCTCTGTTTATATTGAGAAAAATACCTGCATTTGTATTGCTGGTATTACTGCAATACTGGCACGGCCAGGCAGCCTCAAATACCGGCTGTGCCAGTAAAATACCAGTCAGGTGGCAAACCTAAGAGTAGTGTGTAAAAAAAAATAAAAAAAAATAAATTTTTTTTTTTTTTTTTTTTTTTTTTAAATGGGCCTATTCCATGGGCCTGGGCCTGGAGCTGCAGCTCCATCAGCCCCTATGTTAATCCGGCCCTGGCTGGAGGCCAGAAATGAGGCCTTATTGCCTCCATGTTGGGCCTTGGCAGATGGAGGAGATAGAGCCGCAATCTGAAGAGACTGCGGTCTCAATCTGGCCCTTATTCATTTATCATTTTTTTTTTAAGAAATCCAAGCCTCTTTTAAAATATCTCTAGATTCTGATAAGACAATCTCTTTGGGCTGTAAATTCCACGTATTTACTGTTCTTACTGCAAAGAACCCTTTCCTCTGCTGTAAGTAAAAATGGTTTTCTTCTCTGTTGTATATTCCTGCTAATGAATAGGCTGCTGGAGTAGGGGCCTGACTGCCATGCCGGACAGACACTACAATACAACCAGCCAACCTTTGGTCTATCTGGTAATATATACCTTTTGGCAGTGGTCTTTTGCAAGCAAAGTTTTGGCCAATTTGTGCAGCACTTATGACAGAAGGACCTTATGGTATTTGAACATCTCTTTTTATCATACTCACTTACCAACATGGCTGCTGATCGTGAGATGTTGGACATCACAAGATATCACCAGAACCACAGGTGGCTTTTCTAGATGCCTTTGACTTATTATGTATTAACTTGTGTACAAAGCTGGTTCCCGAAGAGGTCTCATGTGGTAAGCACATCTCTTAAAACAAAATACTTAGAAACTTCACACGACAAGGAATGAAGCCGAGTCTATCCCCACAGCGAATCAGTATGTCTTGCAGGAGAATCCTGTATTTAAGCTACTGACTTTCTCCAGGTGAGCACATGGTGAATTCACCCCTCTACACTGCCTTCTACTTGCTGATAAAGGCGCCAGGAGTGACCGATCTGGAAGATATTCTGTTAACTGTACCTGTGCCTTTCATCCCAAAGTAAGAGCTATATGTCATACTGTGATACTATTTATGTGTTGTTTTTATTATTTTTTCTCAGACTTTTTTTTCCCCCTTGACATTCTTAATTGGCTATTTGCCACACTAGTTCCTATAGTTACCTTTCTTTCTATGCAAGTACCATGTATGCAATTCATATAATACATCGCAATCTGCTATTGCGTGCATTCAGTAAACAATTCTTTTGTTTTATAAAAATGTGATTTTGTGTGCAACCAGTTCTCGTACATTTTTTTATTGTCCAAAACGAGTGGTTGGCTTGTCCATAATATTTCACAAAAGTGTTTATGCACGATCATAATATTGTTGCAATTTGACTTGTCTGTATCTTGCAATTACCCCTCAATAAAACACAGATTGACAAAAATTAACAGGTTTGCATTTAGTGGATTGTACTGATCCTACATTGATTTGTATTGTGCTATTTTATTATATACGTAGGCCCTTCAAGGCTCTTTTCCCCCCTTTTTTCTAAAGAAAACAAGTGCGGTTTTCTAGCCTTTCTTGGTAACCGTTTTCGTTACCCTTTAATCATTTCATAGTTTACCTCTACTCTTTCTAGTTCTGCAATATTCTTTTGTAAAATGTATACCAAAAATTGCACTGTGTATATTTAAGGTAGATTCTTAACATTGATTTATAAAAAGAAAAATTATACTATGATCGTATGAATCAATAATCAACCCTTTTTTAATGCATGACAACACCTTACAAGCCTTTGTTATGGCAGACCTGCATTGCACACTGTTGCCTAGTTTGCTGATTTAGCCTTATTGAAGATTCCAAATTTTAAAAAGAAAAAGTGCGGAGGGAGAACGAGTGATGTTCAGGGAGCGCAATTTTGGAACTCCCTGCCTCTGACATTAAGACTTGAGAATGATCTACTGAAGTTTCGCCGGAGCTTAAAAACAGTTTTATTTGCTCAGGCGTATGGGATGACATGAAACTTTTAACCTGGTTCAAATGCATGTGATTATAATGCTGTTGTTTGCTGGATATTGTTTTGTCTGTTTTATTGCTGGTATGCGCATCGAGACCCTATGGGTAATAAGACTGCGTTTCTTAAGAATTTTTAATAAATAAATAAAATAAATAAATTCCTAACTCATCCCCTTATGCCTACCCTGGCTGGTTCCCAATTTCTTGGACATATCAATGGAGACTGAAACACAAATCTATTGAGTCCTTTTTTCTTTACTTGACCTAAATGTTTAAAAATTATTATAAGCAGAAAAGTGTTTTCCCTCACTTTTAACATTTTATTCATAGTTAATTTTATGTTAGGTTTACATATAGAGTATTAAATGAAAGCACTTTCTGTCCTTAAAAACAAATATAGAATACCGTATATACTCGAGTATAAGCCGACCCGAATATAAGCCGAGGCCCCTAATTTTACCCCCCAAAAATGGGAAAACGTATTGACTCGAGTATAAGACTAGGGTGGGAAATGCAGCAGCTACTGGTAAATTTCTAAATAAAATTAGATCCTAAAAAAAAATATATTAATTGAATATTTATTTACAGTGTGTGTATAATGAATGCAGTGTGTGTATAATGAATGTAGTGTGTGTATAATGAATGCAGTATGTGTATAATGAATGCAGTGTGTGCGTATGAGTGCAGTGTGTGCGTATGAGTGCAGTGTGTGCGTATGAGTGCTGCGTGTGTATGAGTGCTGCGTGTGTATGAGTGCAGCGTGTGTATGAGTGCAGCGTGTATGAGTGCAGCGTGTGTATGAGTGCAGCGTGTGTATGAGTGTAGTGTGTGTATGAGTACAGTGTGTGTGTATGAATGCAGTGTATGCGTATGAGTGCAGTGTGTGTATGAGCGCAGCGTGTGTGTATGAGTGCAGCGTGTGTATGAGTGCAGCGTGTGTATGAGTGCAGCGTGTGTGTATGAGTGCAGCGTGTGTATGAGTGCAGTGTGTGTGTATGAATGCAGTGTGTGCAGCGTGTGTGAGTGCAGCGTGTGTATGAGTGCAGCGTGTGTATGAGTGCAGCGTGTGTATGAGTGCAGTGTGTGTATGTGTGCAGTGTGTGTATAAGTGCAGTGTGTGTATGAATGCAGTGTGTGTATGAATGCAGTGTGTGTGTATGAGTGCAGTGTGTGTGAGTGCAGTGTGTGTGTGTGTATGAGTGCAGTGTGTGTGTGTGTGTGTGTGTTGCAGAGCTTTGGTGGGGGTGGGCAATTTTATTATTATTTTTGTAATTATTTTAATATTTTTTTAATTATAATTTCTTCTTATTATTTTTTTATTTAATTTAATTTTTTAATTTTATTATTTTTGTATTTATTTTTTCGTCCCCCCTCCCTGCTTGATATATGGCAGGGAGGGTGGCTCTCCTTCCCTGGTGGTCCAGTGGCATTGGCAGTTCAGTGGGGGGCTGGCAGAGCTGTAACTTACCTTTCCTGCAGCTCCTGTCAGCTCTCTCGGCACAAAGGAGGAGAGAGCTGACAGGAGCTGCAGGAGAGGTAAGTAAATGCTCTCTGCAGCCCCCACAGCCCCCAGTCTGTATTATGGCAATGTAAATTGCCATAATACAGACTATTGACTCGAGTATAAAAAATGTGCTGAAAAACTCGGCTTATACTCGATTATATGCGGTATGTATAGTATCCTTAAATTATGGTGGAACAAACAAATAGCACAAATTCTAGGTTTTGTTTTTGTTTAGCATTTGGAAATGGGCCTCCATCCTTAAAGGCAGAGTAGATAGTGGGAACCGCACTCAATCCAAACGGCGAAGGGTGCTCCAGATCAGGACCAGCAATCCCAGGACAATATACAAAGAAGAAAAGATCACAGGCACTCCAAATTTTAAGCCGTATGCAGCTTTAATGTAACAAAATGCAACGCAACATTTCGACCAACAAATGTCTTTTTCAAGCTGACACCACATGGTGATAAATGAGCTTATATAGCAAACAACATGACAAACAGGAAATCAATCCATAATTCAATTAACTAATTAACAAGGTTTGTTAATTGATACAACAGAGTTTTTTTGAAAACAACAAATATCAAGAAAGTGATATTGCAAAAAAAGGACAAATATAAATATTCATTGTGTCAAATTCATCAAAAAGTAATACATCAATCACCAGTTGTAAAGACATAAATTATTAAGCAATGCTGTACTAGTTAGAGATAGTCTGGAATGTATATAAATGTAAATAAGCATCCTACTGTGACATCAAAGATCAGTACTTATTACCAGTAGTTTACATGAGTAGCTTACCTATAAGTGCCAAAAAAATGGAGGAGAGAACAAAAGAAATAAACTAAAACAGAAAAAAACTAAAACAGAAAAAAAACAAGAAATGTATGATAAGCTTCCCTTCTATCATCCGAACGCGGTCCACTTCCGGGTATGTGAGCCGCACGTGACGTCACTGGAATGCACACGCGGCAGTCCGTCAGATACGGAGTTGGCATAGTGATCATAATAACATGGCTCCGTGCAGACAGCAAAACTGGACATGCGCAATGTGCTGCAAGGCACAGAGCGTATGAGTATTACAAGATATATCTCCCAGAGCATCCATCTAACCAAATCTCTAAATATACCCTAAGTTAAAGTCAGAATATGTCATATATAATATAATCAAGGGCATAGTAATTGAGGGCATAGTAATTGATCATGCCCATATCTAATTAAAAAACAAAATAAGGAATACTCCAAATCACACAAAATAAATAATAATAAAAAATAAATAATAATAATATAATAATAAATAAAAAAGATGTAAAGAATAATAACAATAGTAATACATAATCATAAAAACTATAAAAATAAACATAAATATAACTAAAAGTAACTAAAAATAAGAATAAATAAATATAAAAAATAAAAATAAATATAAATAAAAATAAATATAATTAAAATAAAAATAAATAATAAAAAAATAAATAATAAAAAATTAAAAAATTAAAAATAAATAAAAATGATAAAAAATAAAATAAAATAATAATAAATAAAGAATAGACATAAAATAAAAAAATTAAAATTAAAAATAAATAAATAATAAAAACTAATAAGTGAAGATAAGTAAATAAAAAGGAAAAAGAGAAAAAAGGAAAAAATACATGTTCTCCTCCTCATAGGCACTCAAGGTTTAAGGGTATAAACTAAACAACCCAGCATTGATCCTAGCATAATACAAAAACAAAAAGTAAAGAAGAAAAGAGAATAGTCTTTACATGCACAAGATACATATTACACTATTGACTACGAGGAAGACCGGGACAAAGGAGATATCTACTGTGCAAATATATGGCTCTCAATTATTAAGTGCTAAAAAATGAGAAATCACTAGAATAGGAAATCACTAATATATTATCTGTTGAATATAGTGTGAACTATAGTGATGAAGTGCAAGTGCTACAAATCAAGAAATATCAAAAAATAAAATAAAAAATTATTTTACTTACAAGAAACATAGTGATCAATGTGTGTATCACTTAAACAATGTGTGTAACACTAAAACATAATAACACCATGATTTAATACTTATTAGAAGTGTTGATTATTTATAGACATATAGTGCCATCAAATTTTAGTAGTCCCCGAGAAGTCCAAGGTATCATGTCATGTAACAGAGAGAAAAAGGGTGTCAAAAAAGAGCCAGCACCCGAAATCTAAAACATCCTGTAAAACAAGAAAATTAAATTAAAAACAATAAAATCAACCAATCATTCCTTAAATGAGCATAGATAAATCATATTCATAATTCAAGCCTCTTGGATGTAATGTGTCAAGTTCCCGTATCCAAAATGCCTCACGTAGTAGAAGTCTCCTATTCCTGTCTCCCCTCCTGGGTAATTCTATAATTTGTTCCAAGATCTGGAATCTAAGTTGAGAGACCCCATGTCTAGCCTCTGCAAAATGTGAAGGTATAGGCAAGTCAGTCAGTCCAGTCCGAATCGTCGACTTATGTTTAGAGAATCTCATCTTAAATTTCTGACTAGTCTGTCCAACATATAAAAGGCCACACGGGCATTTCAATGTATAAACAACGAAGTCAGAGTTGCAAGTCAAATGTTGTTTAATCAAGTACTTTTTGCCACTATATGGGTGATAAATAACATCCCCCCGATCATAGAATGACAGGAGACACAATTATAACAAGGAAAATTTCCTTGTTTAACAACACTTGAAGCGTTACTTGACTGAGGGACCAAAGTTTTAACTAACTTAGCGAGGTGCCTCTTTTGTAGGGAAACATAGGCCTTTGGGAGAATTCCACTATATTGGGGTGGCATTGGGAAAGAACATGCCAATGTCTATATACAATCCTCCGCAACTCGTCTGAATACCTTCCAAATTTGGACACAAATTTTAGCCTATTGTGATTTCGTTGATGTTTATGAGAATGAAGAAAATACTCTCTATCCTGATCCTTGATCTGATTAAGTTGATCATTCAACAATGGCAAGGGATAACCCCGTTCCATAAATCTAGTGGTCATCTCATCCAAACGCCTCTCCACAAGATCATCGGCAGATACAAGTCTCCGAACACGTGTGTATTGACTCTTGGGGAGGGCTTTAAAGATAGCTGGAGGATGAGCACTAGAAAAATGAAGAATTGTGTTTTTGTCCATCGTCTTCCTATATAAATCAGTCATAAGCCTATCTTCATGCTTTTTAATCAAAATGTCTAGGAATGGTATCTCAACCATATCATAAGTCATTGTAAATTTAATGTCTTCAGAACATGTATTCAAGAAACTGTAAAATTCTTTAAGGGACTCCAATGTGCCAACCCACAGCAGCAGCACGTCATCAATATAACGCCACCACCTAGTGGCAAATTGTTGAAATAACATGTGAGGATAAATACATTTCTCTTCCATTTCTGACATGAAAATGCTAGTGTATGTGGGTGCCACATTGGAGCCCATCGAAGTACCCTTTAATTGCAAGAAGAATTCATTTTGAAACAAAAAATAGTTCTCTTTCATAACAATCTCCAAAAGTACCATAAGAAAATTCAAGACATCACCATTAAAACCCAATGAAATGAATGCTGATCTTGCAGCCGCCAGGCCAGCATCATGCTCAATAGAGGTATATAAACTTGTCACATCCAATGTGAGAAGAACCAAGATTTCATTAGGTGATATCTCTTTGAGTGATATTTCTTTAAGTTTCAATAGCACCTCAGTAGTGTCTCTCACATAAGACCTAATGTTAACCAAAAAAGGCCTCAGAATGTTATCAAGGAATTTAGCTAAAGGAGAAAGGAGAGAACCAATCCCTGCTACTATAGGTCTACCAGGTGGTCTAATCAAAGATTTGTGAATTTTGGGGAGAGTATATAAGGCTGGTACAACCGGTGTAGTTTCCAACAGAAATTTAAACAATTCCTTATCAATGATAAGGTTATCCAAAGCCTGTTTTAAATTTTTTTTTTTATTAGAATGGTTAAATGGTTAAAATGATGCAATATCTGAATATGAGATCAACAATGACATGAGCCCTGGTTCAATAATGAAAAAAAATTAAAGTGTCTGTAATAACAAGTAATGATTTTTTTCCCAATTTATTTACATACATAAGATGTTTTAAGAAGAGTTTGCTGTGAATGTTCTGATCTGTTTTTTGTGAATCTCTGCATCGTTAAGATTATCTATTTAGTGACAGGGGGGAAAAAAAGTATTTTAGAATGAATGGATCATCATCATTTTATCATAATTTTAACAACGGAGACAAAAAGATGTCCAACCTTTGACCACCAGCTGTAATTGGACTAAGAATTGTGGGAATTGTTTTCCTAATGCAGCTGGTGGCCTACTGTTGAACGTTCAAATGTAGCTGGGCTTTTTAAAGCTATTTTTTCAAATGCTAACTAAATGTATGTTCCGCGAGACTGAAGATACAATTATGTAAAACTGTTGGTTTTGGTTTTGTTTATTTTATTTATTTATTTTCTCTAGTTTTATATCCTGGCTTTCAGAAGGCATTCTATCTCTTAACAAGGAATATGCTTTCATTTTCAGTACAAAAAAATGAATGTATGATTGAAACCCAGGTTTCAGATGAGAGGGGTTTTCACATCATGACTGGGGAGCTTTGATTGGTTGTTCTTGGGTAAGTTTTAATATCCAGAAATCGGCATTCATTTTTATTTTCCACTTTTCTTATTTCTGGATGGGGACGTTTCCGAAAAATCAATGGACTAAAACTAAATTCCTGCAATTACTATTGAAATGTTACCTTATTATTAATAATCTAGTCTTTAAAACTGTGGTCTCTCTTTTATTGTATGTAATTGTAAGATATCCAAAAATAGTGATAACGTAGAGAATGATAATTTACCCAGTGGTTTTGGGTTTTTTATACAGTGTATGAAATTATATTCAACCGTATCCATTTATTATTGCTGAAAACTGACATAATAAAGACATAATAAAAACAAAAAAAGAGAGAGATAACAAAATGCATTCTGGATTATTGTGAGGTTTTAAATTTAGTATGGACTCAAATTATATTATTCTTTATTTAAATAGCTTAAATTGTAGTGTTCTATTGACTAAACAAAGCTCTGGTGAGTTAAAGGGGCAAGCCAAGTATCCACAAACTAGGTGCAGGTTAGGTTACGTTATAACTAGTGTGAAAAAGTGTTTGTTTAGGTTAAAAAATATATATAATTCTGTTCCACAGGCCCACTCTCCCAACCTGCAGTTTTCAGTTTTTGTCCCAAAGATGGCTGGTACAACCACATAGCCTTTTGGGACCGTGAGTTAAAGTCAAACAACAAACACATGGGAGATCTATAAAAATGTTCCGTTCTACTCTAAAGTTCTAAAAGTGTGGCTGTTACCATGGAAATTTGTAGAACCAACAGACTTTCTGTGTCTGCAGGCATGTTCCTTCCTGATTATTATGAGGGGTTTGACCTCATTCCATGGACCTTTGTCCATGGGTTTATTCCGCAACTCGCATTTCCACTCGTGACATAGGTTTAGTGGAACTGCTCAATAAACTGAGCAGTTCCTTTTGCAAGCTGTGTTTAGATATAGCCCTGATGGTAACATGCATAATTGAATGCATGATTGTGTTCATTTGGAGTATATAGCAAATAGTAATTTATATATATATATATATATATATATATATATATATATATATACATACACACCACTTTTAAAGGGACACTCCAATGCCCAAATATATATATAAAAAAAAAAATGTGCATCCATTTGTCTGGTTACAATTATGTGTCTGTTTGTCCACTCATTTTACAGCGCTATGGAATTTGCTGGTGCTATATAAATAATAAAATAATACACACCACACTCACAATATTTATACAAGGAACAATGAATTATGCACACTGAATGTGACAAATAGAACATTACTAAACTGAAAATCCTAAAAGGGACCTGTAAGTGACCCTAAATATCTAAGCAAACTACAAATAAATTCTCAATAATTACAAAAAAAAGCGCGCTAAATTAATCTGTAAATATAAAAAAGCAAATAATAGTGCAGACAATCTGGATAAACATAAAAGAAATTTTTTTTGGAGAAATACGAGGGGAAAAACTCAAATGTCCCAGAGCCCCATCACCCCTGGCTCTGGGTTTGCAAAGCTCCTTTGGAGAGGGGATATCCCCACACTGAAGATCGTTCCAAAAGATGTATCCACCAGCAGTTCAATAATACTGTATGAAAAAGAAGGGCAGGACTTGTACTTTGTTTTCTTTTATGTTTATCCAGATTGTCTGCACTATTATTTGCTTTTTTATATTTACAGATTAATTTAGCGCGCTTTTTTTTTGTAATTATTGTTTTCTATGCACATCTCTGTGTGTGTTATTGGTTTAAGTGCTGCCATATTGTCTGTATCACGTCCCAAAGAACATTGGTTCTTTTTGTACAAATAAATTCTCCCCTGCAGCTGGTCAGCTCAAACAAGGAAACAACACCACCAATCCAGGCACATGGGTCTGTTATCTATATAAATCTGGTCACCAAGAAGATATGGGACATGAAGTTCAACCACCAGCAGTAGTTTCAAATTTAAGATGAGTGGAATTGCTCAATAAGCTGATGGATGCCATACCACAGGGGTTGTCAATGTGATAGCAATGTTTTGCGGACTTTGCACATGGTTTCATCAAGCCGCTGATTGTGCACATGCTCAACATGGTTTGGCGTCTCAGCTGCTAAGGGAAGATAAGATTTTAAAAGGCTTCTATCTATGTAGTGTTATGTCATTATTAGCAACTATACACAGAGAGATAGGAACTGGGGACCTCCTTGCACCATAAGGGCACTACTTCTTGTCACCACTTCTTGTCTAAAGGCGTCAATGAGTATTCGTATTGGTGCTTAGAGTGTACCTTTTAAACACCACAACCCAGAACAAGCTTCTTTTAATGGTTTTATATTTTGAAAACCTCTTTGTAATAATTATGCCTAGTGTCGGGACAATGTCTCAGGGACTGTGCCATTTCCTTAATCTCACTGATAACAGGAAAGTAACCTTGCTTTGTCAATGTAAATTTTCTCCAACTTGATGTGTTATAGGAAGGTTCCAAGGACCATAACCACTACAGGTATTTGCAGCATCCTAGTGTAATTTGTCAAACTGTTTTAGTAGTTTGACAACTTACCTTGGTACCACTGGGTTGCCCCGGCTGCATACCCTGCTTCTGGGATCCTTCTACAGCTTCAGGGGTGCCAGAACAATTGAGACACTTTGACTCAAGGACTACCCCTCAATAATCTTTAACTTATGGTAACATTTAAAACAGCACATAACATATAACTGTATGAGAAATTTGTAGGTAACAATACAACACAATAAAAAAATATTTCTACAGCAAAGAGGGAACACAGAAAATGAAAACATGGGGCATTTTGCCTACATATGCCACCATACGTAAAGACATGTAAATAATTTTTACAGGGCACATAATTTGTAAAATGATGTATAGAATGTGTGTATATAGTAGCGCTTATTCTTCAAGTAACAAAATGAGAAATCTGAAGCTCTGTGAGAACTCCCAGAAACCCCCCACAATTTATATATAGCGAACAAATACTGCAGCGTTAAGGTGATATACCCCCCACCAAAACATCAAAGTGCAGCGCTTACAATATATCAACTTACCCCTATATACACTGCTCAAAAAAATAAAGAGAACACTTAAACAACACAATGTAACTCCAAGTCAATCACATGTCTGTGAAATCAAACTGTCCACTGAGTGACAATCAATTTCACATGCTGTTGTGCAAATGGGATAGACAACAGGTGGAAATTATAGGCAATTAGCAAAACACCCCCAATAAAGGAGTGGTTCTGCAGGTGGTGACCACAGACCACTTCTCAGTTCCTATGCTTCCTGACTGATGTTTTGGTCACTATTGAATGCTGGCGGTGCTTTCACTCTAGTGGTAGCATGAGACGGAGTCTACAACCCACACAAGTGGCTCAGGTAGTGCAGCTCATCTAGGATGGCACATCAATGCGAGCTGTGGCAAGAAGGTTTGCTGTGTCTGTCAGCGTAGTGTCCAGAGCATGGAGGCGCTACCAGGAGACAGGCCAGTAGATCAGGAGATGTGGAGGAGGGCAACAACCCAGCAGCAGGACCGCTACCTCCGCCTTTGTGCAAGGAGGAACAGGAGGAGCACTGCCAGAGCCCTGCAAAATGACCTCCAGCAGGCCACAAATGTGCATGTGTTTGCTCAAACGGTCAGAAACAGACTCCATGAGGGCCCGACGTCCACAGGTGGGGTTTGTGCTTACAGCCCAACACCGTGCAGGACGTTTGGCATTTGCCAGAGAACACCAAGATTGGCAAATTTGCCGCTGGCGCCCTGTGCTCTTCACAGATGAAAGCAGGTTCACACTGAGCACATGTGACAGACGTGACAGAGTCTGGAGACGCCGTGGAGAACGTTCTGCTGCCTGCAACATCCTCCAGCATGACCGGTTTGGCAGTGAGTCAGTAATGGTGTGGGGTGGCATTTATTTGGGGGGCCGCACAGCCCTCCATGTGCTCGCCAGAGGTAGCCTGATTGCCATTAGGTACCGAGATGAGATCGTCAGACCCCTTGTGAAACCATATGCTGGTGTGGTTGGCCCTGGGTTCCTCCTAATGCAAGACAATGCTAGACCTCACATGGCTGGAGTGTGTCAGCAGTTCCTGCAAGACGAAAGCATTGATGCTATGGACTGGCCCGCCCGTTCCCCAGACCTGAACCCAATTGAGCACATCTGGTACATCATGTCTCGCTCTATCCACCAAAGTCACGTTGCACCACAGACTGTCCAGGAGTTGGCAGATGCTTTAGTCCAGGTCTGGGAGGAGATCCTTCAGGAGACCATACGCCAGCTCATCAGGAGCATGCACAGGCATTGTAGGGAGGTCATACAGGCACGTGGAGGCCACACACACTACTGAGCCTCATTTTAACTTGTTTTAAGGACATTACATCAAAGTTGGATCAGCCTGTAGTGTGTTTTTCCACTTTAATTTTGAGTGTGACTCCAAATCCAGACCTCCATGGGAAATTTGATTTCCATTTTTTTTATTTTTGTATGACTTTGTTGTCAGCACATTCAACTATGTTAAAAACAAAGTATTTCAGAAGAATATTAATTCATTCAGATCTAGGATGTGTTATATTTGTGTTCCCTTTATTTTTTTGAGCAGTGTCTAAAACTTGGGGAAATGTGTTTCCCTGTATATATAAAAGAGAGAGAAAAACACAATAGTGCAATAAATTAATCACTGATATATAGTATGTGAATGTAGAGTTAATATATGCTCAAAATGTATTGAGCCTTTTACAGGGTATGGCTCTGAATGTATTGAAGGGCACAGATACGCTTACGTTTAGAGCCACACCATATAAAAGGTTCAATACATCGTTAGCATTTATTATTGTTGGTATTTATATAGTGCCAGCTAATTCCACAGCGCTTTAATATATATATATATATATATATAATTACAAGATTTTAATATTAACATTACGTAAAGCAGGGGCGTACCTAGAGCATATGGCACCCGGGTTGGGTCCTAGTTTTGGCACCCCCCTCCCCCCTGCACTTTAAAATGTACAAAACACCCACAATTTTTTTTAATGTATGTAGCATTGAGCAGTGCTTGCATGTTTCAATGTAAAAACCAAAAAAGGTTTCAATGTAAGCATGCTTTTGTATGGAGTAAGTGTGAGTGAATGAATGGGTGTGTTTGTATGTAGTGTTGGCATTTTAATGCAGGCATGCTTTTGTGTGTAGTGTTGGCGAGATGCAGTGGTGTGGTTATATATAATGGTGATGTTTTAATACAGAGGTGTGTTTGTATGTAGTGTTTGCACTGGAATGCAGGGATGTGTTTGTGTGTAGTGTTGGCAAGATGCTGAGATGCTGGATTGCCATATTTAAGGACACCAAATAAGGGAGCTATCTGCTAAACAGCACCCTAATTTGGTATCTTTACATATGGAATCTCACATAAGGGCACCAATTTAGGGAATTCTCTACTAAACAGCTAAAAGATCAAAATTTAAAAAGCTTTTTTCTTAATTTTAATCTTTAGGTTGTTTAGTAGATAACTCACTTATTTGTTATCCTTATGTGGGATTGACATATTTAACCCCTTAAGGACACATGACGTGTGTGACATGTCATAATTCCCTTTTATTCCAGAAGTTTGGTCCTTAAGGGGTTAAGGACACCAAATTAGGGAGCTACAGTGGCGTACATACCGGGGTCGCAGGGGTCGCGGCTGCGACCGGGCCCGGCCCACCAGGGGGCCCGGCCGCCCTGCGACCCAGGTATGTACCCACAGGCCCAGCCTCTTCTCCTGGGGGGCCCAAGAGCCGGCCACCTCAGGGCCCCCCGAGGCTGGCCCTGCTATCACCAGGCTGGCGGGCGCGCGAGGGAGCACTTTCCCCTGGGTGCTCCCTCTTCAGCTCCCTCGCGCACCGCACTGAAACCGGAGCTGGAAGATGACGTCATCTTCCGGCTCCGGCATCAGTACGCGGCGCGCGACGGAGCTTAAGAGGGAGCACCCAGGGGAAAGTGCTCCCTCGCGCGCCAGCAGGACAAGCCAGCCGGGTGACACCACTGGACCCCAGGGAATCCCCTCAGCTCTCCCACAGGTAAGGAGGCTGGGGGGATTAAATAAAAAAAACAACAAAAAAATAAACATGTGTGTGTGTGTGAGTGTATGTTAGTGAGTGTATCTTAGTGTGAGTGTGTGTTAGTGTGAGTGTGTGTTAGTGAGTGTGTTGTAGTGTGAGTGTATCTTAGTGTGAGTGTATCTTAGTGTGAGTGTATCTTAGTGTGAGTGTATGTGTGTGAGTGTATCTTAGTGTGAGTGTATCTTAGTGTGAGTGTATCTTAGTGTGAGTGTATCTTAGTGTGAGTGTATGTGTGTGAGTGTGTTAGTGTATGTTAGTGAGTGTATGTTAGTGAGTGTGTGTGTGTGTGTTAGTGAGTGAGTGTGTGTGTGTGTGTTAATGAGTGTGTGTGTGTTAGTGAGTGTGTGTGTGTGTGTGTTAGAGTGTGTGAGCGTGTGTTAGAGTGTGTGTGTGTTAGTGTTAGTGTGTGTGTTAGTGTGTGTGTGTGTGTGTTAGTTTGTGTGTTAGTGTGTGTGTGTGTGTTAGTGTGTGTGTGTGTTAGAGTGTGCGCGTGTTAGAGTGTGTGTCTGTGCGTCTGTTAGTGAGTGTGTATGTATGTTTGTCACTCAGTGTGTGTCTGTCAGTTAATGTGTGCGTGTGTGTCTTAAGCACTTACCTTTCTCCAGCGCCGGGCTCCCTTGGCGCTGGGGATCTCTCCGCCCCGATCCGCCTCTAAGCTCCGAATGCGCATTCGTGGCAAGAGCCACGCGCGCATTCAAACCGCCCATAGGAAAGCATTTCCTACGGACGTTCAGCGTCTTCTCACTGTGATTTTCACAGTGAGAATCGCAGAAAATCCTCTAGCGGCTGTCAATGAGACAGCCTCTAGAGGCTGGATTAACCCTCAGTGAAACATAGCAGCTGCTTAGGGCAGCACAAAACCAGGATACACCACTGGGGAGGGGGCAGTGTATTAAATTGGTGGAGGGAGGGGGCAGTGTATTAAATTGGTGGAGGGAGGGGGCAGTGTATTAAATTGGTGGAGGGAGGGGGCTGTGTGTTAAATTGGTGGAGGGATAGGGCAGTGTATTAAATTGGTGGAGGGAGGGGGCAGTGTATTAAATTGGTGGAGGGAGGGGGCAGTGTATTAAATTGGTGGAGGGAGGAGGCAGTGTATTAAATTGGGGAGGGAGGGGCAATGTATTAAATTGGTGGAGGGAGGGGGCAGTGTATTAAATTGGTGGAGGGAGGGGGCAGTGTATTAAATTGGTGGAGGGAGGAGGCTGTGTATTAAATTGGTGGAGAGAGGAGGCAGTGTATTAAATTGGTGGAGGGAGGAGGCAGTGTATTAAATTGGTGGAGGGAGGAGGCAGTGTATTAAATTGGTGGAGGGAGGGGGCAGTGTATTAAATTGGTGGAGGGAGGGGGCTGTGTATTAAATTGGTGGAGGGAGGGGGCAGTGTATTAAATTGGGGAGGGAGGAGGCAGTGTATTAAATTGGTGGAGGGAGGGGGCTGTGTATTAAATTGGTGGAGGGAGGGGGCAGTGTATTAAATTGGTGGAGGGAGGGGCAGTGTATTAAATTGGTGGAGGGAGGGGGCAGTGTATTAAATTGGTGGAGGGAGGGGGCAGTGTATTAAATTGGTGGAGGGAGGAGGCAGTGTATTAAATTGGTGGAGGGAGGGGGCAGTGTATTAAATTGGTGGAGGGAGGGGGCAGTGTATTAAATTGGTGGAGGGAGGAGGCAGTGTATTAAATTGGTGGAGGGAGGAGGCAGTGTATTAAATTGGTGGAGGGAGGAGGCAGTGTATTAAATTGGTGGAGGGAGGAGGCAGTGTATTAAATTGGTGGAGGGAGGGGGCAGTGTATTAAATTGGTGGAGGGAGGGGGCTGTGTATTAAATTGGTGGAGGGAGGGGGCAGTGTATTAAATTGGGGAGGGAGGAGGCAGTGTATTAAATTGGTGGAGGGAGGGGGCAGTGTATTAAATTGGTGGAGGGAGGGGGCTGTGTATTAAATTGGTGGAGGGAGGGGGCAGTGTATTAAATTGGTGGAGGGAGGGGCAGTGTATTAAATTGGTGGAGGGAGGGGGCAGTGTATTAAATTGGTGGAGGGAGGGGGCAGTGTATTAAATTGGTGGAGGGAGGAGGCAGTGTATTAAATTGGTGGAGGGAGGGGGCAGTCAGTGTATTAAATTGGTGGAGGGAGGGGGCAGTGTATTAAATTGGTGGAGGGAGGAGGCAGTGTATTAAATTGGTGGAGGGAGGAGGCAGTGTATTAAATTGGTGGAGGGAGGAGGCAGTGTATTAAATTGGTGGAGGGAGGAGGCAGTGTATTAAATTGGTGGAGGGAGGGGGCAGTGTATTAAATTGGGGAGGGAGGAGGCAGTGTATTAAATTGGTGGAGGGAGGGCAGTGTGTTAAGTTAGAGTGGTGGGAGTGGGTGCAGTGTATTCAATTAGAGTGGAGGGAGGAGGGGCAGTGAATTAGATTAGGTCTGCATGGAGGTGCTGAAAGCTCC
The DNA here is from genome assembly GCF_036172605.1 of Pelobates fuscus. NCBI lineage: Eukaryota > Metazoa > Chordata > Amphibia > Anura > Pelobatidae > Pelobates > Pelobates fuscus. The sequence continues at coordinate 53,588,352 of NC_086324.1, forward strand.
CCAGGGAGATGCTGATTAGCTCCACAGATTTTTGCCCCACATGCACAATAGCCTCCCAATGCTTTCCTATGGGAAACCATTGGATTGGCTGAGATTATCAAGTTTGATGATCTCAGCCAAAGTGAAGAACACACTCATAGGACTCAACAAGATAAAGTCATTTGATTTGCTTTTACATTCACTATATCAGTCCCATTACCAAACACTTTTTTTTTAATATGTCAAGGTAGTTGGACTGAAACATTAGTTATATGCTAATGCACGTCTCCTTAAAATAAATTCGCTCTTTTGTTTACTTTGAAGCCCTACAAGCGTGAGGACGTCCAGTGTCAGTTAGGCAACATTTTTGTATACAGAGAAAAAGAACAATAGATGAGCCCTAACAGGCCACAACAGACAAAAAAACAGGCAGTTCACCTAGGTCTGTGGGACTCCCTCACAAACCCCAAAACCACAAAGGAAATAGATAGTAAAAAGGAGAAAGAGAGAAGGTAGCGCCAGTGTTCTATTGTACTCCTAACTGTTTAGAAACAGTGGCGTCGCTAGGGGGGGGCCAGAGGGGGCCATGGCCCCCCCTACATCATGCTGTGGCCCCCCCAAATGCCAGCAACCTACTGGCTATGTGTTTAAATGATATTCCCTCGGGCTTTAACCCCTTCAGGACCGGCCTGTTTTTGCGATGTTTGTACGTTAAGGACCAGAGCAGTTTTAACACTTTTGTGGTGTTTGTGTTTAGCTGTAATTTTCCGCTCTCTCATTTACGGTTCCCATACAAGTTATATATTGTTTTTTTCAAGACAAGAAGGGCTTTCTTTACATACCAGTATTTATATTATGTCATATATTGTATTTAAAAAAAATAATGAAATATGGTGAAAAATAAAAAAAAAAACATGTTTTTGGACTTTTACTTGAAAAATCTTTTACTTATCTACAAAAGCTAATGAAAAAAACTGCTAAATAGATTCAAAATTTTGTCCCGAGTTTAAAAACACCCAGTGTTTACATGCTTTATTGCTTTTTTTTGCAAGTTATAGGCCTATAAATACAAGTAGGAAATTGCTGTTTCAATATATATATATTTTAAATGTATCAATAGTGACATTGTTACACCGTTATCTGTCATAAATCCCCGAAACACACCTAACATGTACATATTTTTTAAAGTAGACAACCCAGGGTATTTAAAATGGGGTATGTCCAGTCTTTTTTAGTAGCCACCTAGTCACAAACACTGGCCAAAGTTAGCATTTATATTTGTTTGTGTGTTAAAAATGCAAAAACCGCTAACTTTGGCCGGTGTTTGTGACTAAGTGGCTACTAAAAAAGGCTGAACATACCCCATTTGCAATACCTTGGGTTGTCTTCTTTTGTAAATGGTATGCCATCATGGGGCTAATTCTCATTCCTTGGCTACCATACGCTGTCAAAGGCAACCTAACCAATCTGACAAATTTCAATAAAAAAAATCAAGCCTTATATTTGACCCTGTAACTTTCACAAACACTATAAAACCTCTACATGTGGGGTACTGTTATACTCAGGAGACTTCGTTGAACACAAATATTAGTGTATCAGAACAGTAAAATATATCACAGCAATAATATCCTCAGTGAAAGAGCTGTTTGTGTGTGAAAAATGCAAAAAACTTCACTTTCACTGACAATATCATCGCTGTGATATGTTTTACTGTTTTGAAACACTAATATTTGTGTTCAGCGAAGTCTCCCGAGTAAAACAGTACCCCCATGTACAGGATTTAGGGTGTCATAGAAAGTTACAGGGTTAAGCACAGTGCTAGCAAATTAAATTATCTGGACTTTTGGCCTGGGTTGGCAGGCAGGTCCCTCAAATTGCAATCATTAAAATTACTTAATTAGGTAAAAATATTACATAAATATGCACGTAGAATTTTAATATATATACATATTTATATATTTGACGTCTACGTGTATATTTATGAAATTATTAATGTAATTTTGTATGTGGACATATGTATATTTCGTATTATTTTTATTTATTTATTTATACATAGATATATATATCATTACATTCTAAGTGTATTTTGATATAAATATATATATATCAATATCAAAATACTGTTAGAATAAAATTGAATATATATATATAATTTTTTTTTAATTATTAAAAATTATTTTTATTTTTTGTTATTTATTTTTATTAACATATTATTTGTATTTTATAATAATATATATATACCATATATATATAGTTATTATATATATTGTATATATTCGTGTGTAATTTAAATATAAGTGTATTTTTATATTAATATACGTATATATAAATATAAAAATACACTTAGTGTGACATTATATATATGATACATATACATATATTATATATATAGATATAATACATGTATATATATCATATATATATACACATATTATAATTTTTTTTACACTGATTGTTTTTTTTTTTTACTTTATTTCTGATTTTTCACTTGCAGGGAGACTGCCTGTCAGCACAGACAGTCCCCCTGCAGGCAGATACAAAGACCCCTATTGCGGTCATGTGATCGAGTGATCACATGGCCGTGGGGTCCTGATCTACCGAGGGGGGACTGCCCGGGCAGACAGGCAGTCCCCCTGGACCGGGAGGAGAGCTGATCGCCGCCGTGGGACCGACGGCGATCAGGTAAGTAGCCCAAAACCGTTATGACGGTTCAGGACCGTCAGCGGTCCAAACGCACGTTTTACCGCTGACGGTCCTGAACCGTCAGCGGTCCTGAAGGGGTTAACAGCCTGTTACAGCCCGAGGGAATTCAGGGCAGAGCAGCTGGAACGGTGCAGGGGGCTGTCTGTGGCCGGAGGGAGCACTGACAGGCTCCAGGCAAAGGCCCCGCCCCCCAAACGAAGCCCCGCCTCCCCCATACAAGCCCCGCCTTAAGCAGCAGCCCATGCTGCTGCTGGAAAGCATGGAAGATGGCTGACCCCCAGCAACAGACTCCAGGGACAGGTAGGCTTAATGTGTGTGTGTGTGTGTGTCTCTGTCTGTCTGCTAGTGAGGAAGTTTGTGTGTCTGTATGTATGGACTCAGCCTCACTACCACCCTCCCCACCACCCTCAGCCTCATCACCCTCCCTACCGCCCTCAGCCAGCCTCACCACCCTCAGCCTCCCTACCAACTTCAGCCTCACCACCCTCCCCACCACCTTCAGCCTCCTCACCCTCCCCACCACCCTCCCCACCACCAACTTCAGCCTCCCCACCACCCTCAGCCTCCCCACCACCCCCACCACCCTCAGCACCCCACAACCCTCAGCCTCAGCACCCCACACCACCCTCAGCCTCCCCACCCTCCCCAATACCCTCAGCCTCACCACCCTCCCTACCACCCTCAGCCCCACCACCCTCAGCCCCACCACCCTCAGCCTCACCACCCTCAGCCTCCCTACCAACTTCAGCCTCACCACCCTCCCCACCACCCTCAGCCTCCCCACCACCTTCAGCCTCACCACCCTCCCCACCACCTTCAGCCTCCCCACCCTCCTCACCACCCTCAGCCTCCCCACCACCCTCAGCACCCCACCACCCTCAGCCTCACCACCCTCAGCCTCCCTACCAACTTCACCCTCCCCACCACCCTCAGCCTCCCTACCACCTTCAGCCTCCCCACCCTCCCCACCACCTTCAGCCTCACCTCCCTCAGCCTACCCACCACCCTCAGCCTCCCCACCACCCTCAGCCTCCCCACCACCCTCAGCACCCCACAACCCTCAGCACCCCACAACCCTCAGCCTCAGCACCCCACAACCCTCAGCCTCAGCACCCCACACCACACCACCCTCAGCCTCAGCACCCCCCCACCACCCTAAGCCTCAGCACCCCCCCACCACCCTCAGCCTCAGCCCCCCCCCACCCTCAGCCTCCCCACCCTCCCCAATACCCTCAGCCTCACCCCCTCACCACCCTCAGCCTCACCACCCCACCAGCCTCAGCACCCCCCACCACCCTCAGCCTCAGCACCCCCCACCACCCTAAGCCTCAGCACCCCACCACCCTCAGCATCACCCTCCCCCACCACCCTCAGCCTCACCACTCCACCACCCTCAGCCTCACCACCCCACCACCCTCAGCATCACCCTCCCTCACCACCCTCAGCATCACCCTCCCTCACCACCCTCAGCATCGCCCTCCCTCACCATCCTCAGCATAACCCCCCTCACCACCCTCAGCATCACCCCCCCACCCCAACCACCCGCAGCATCACCCCCCCACCCCAGCCACCCGCATCATCACCCCCTCACCATCCTCAGCATCACCCCCACCCCCCTCAGCCTCACTCCTCACCACCCTCAGCCTCACCCCCCCTCAGCCTCACCCCCTCACCCCCCCCAGCCTCACCCCCTCACCATCAACCCCCTCACCACCCTCACCATCAACCCTCTCACCACCCTCACCATCAACCCCCCTCCTTCTCACATCACCCCCTCCTTCTCACATCACCCCCCTCCTTCTCACATCACCCCCCTCCTTCTCACATCACATCACCCCCCCTCACTCTCACATCACATCACCCCCCCTCACTCTCACATCACCCCTCTCACTCTCACATCAACCCCCCCCCTCACTCTCACATCAACCCCCCCCTCACTCTCACATCAACCCCCCCTCACTCTCACATCAACCCCCCCTCACTCTCACATCAACCCCCCCTCACTCTCACATCAACCCCCCCTCACTCTCACATCAACCCCCCCTCACTCTCACATCAACCCCCCTCCACTCTCACATCACCCCTCCTCCACTCTCACATCACCCCCCCCTTCTCACCATCACCCCCCTTTCCCTCTCACCATCACCCCCTCACACCATCACCCGCCATACACACAACACACTTCAGTGTCAGACAAAAACGCAAACATGCTCACAGAGACATACATTCTCACACAAAAGTATACTCTCTGTCAGACACACTCTCAGGCACATACACAGGTAAACTGTGCATCAATGTGTATATGTGACACTTTTTTGTTAGTGGGGCCTCATGTTTGAGTTACGCCTAAGGCCTCATAAAGTCTAGAGCCGCCTCTGCTCAGCAGTCTGTGTGTGTATGGACTCAGCAGTCTGTGTCTGTGTGTGTGTATGGACTCAGCAGTCTGTGGCTGTGTGTGTGTATGGACTCAGCAGTCTGTGGCTGTGTGTGTGTGTATGGACTCAGCAGTCTGTGTCTGTGTGTATGGACTCAGCAGTCTGTGTCTGTGTGTATGGACTCAGCAGTCTGTGTCTGTGTGTATGGACTCAGCAGTCTGTGTCTGTGTGTATGGACTCAGCAGTCTGTGTCTGTGTGTGTGTGTATGGACTCAGCAGTCTGTGTCTGTGTGTGTGTGTATGGACTCAGCAGTCTGTGTCTGTGTATGGACTCAGCAGTCTGTATGTGTGTATGGACTCAGCAGTCTGTGTGTGTGTATGGACTCAGCAGTCTGTGTGTGTGTATGGACTCAGCAGTCTGTGTGTGTGTATGGACTCAGCAGTCTGTGTGTGTGTATGGACTCAGCAGTCTGTGTGTGTGTATGGACTCAGCAGTCTGTGTGCGTATGGACTCAGCAGTCTGTGTGTGTATGGACTCAGCAGTCTGTGTGTGTATGGACTCGGCAGTCTGTGTGTCTGTGTGTGGACTCGGCAGTCTGTGTGTCTGTGTGTCTGTGTGTGTGTGTGTGTATGGACTCGGCAGTTTGTGTGTGTGTGTATGGACTCGGCAGTCTGTGTGTCTGTGTGTGTGTATGGACTCGGCAGTCTGTGTCTGTGTGTGTGTATGGACTCAGCAGTCTGTGTGTGTATGGACTCAGCAGTCTGTGTCTGTGTGTGTGTGTGTATGGACTCAGCAGCCTGTGTGTGTATGGACTCAGCAGCCTGTGTGTGTATGGACTCAGCAGTCTGTGTGTGTATGGACTCAGCAGTCTGTGTGTGTATGGACTCAGCAGTCTATGTGTGTGTGTATGGACTCAGCAGCAGGACCGCCATCAGGGCATAACAACCATAATGGTTGTCATGGGCCCGGCGGTCCTGGGGGGCCCGAACTACTCTGGCAGTCCGAGCCCCACATTCCTTATGTGCACTTATATATAATTTTTGCTATATATATGTGCACAGAGGGCCCCCTGCTACCTGTACATTGAAGAGGGGGCCCAGCAGCACACTCTGTCCTCCTTTCCAGCTGCTCTCTGTCTAACTTCCCTACGCCCTGCGGCCGCCAGCGCGTTGCCATGGGTTACCATGGCAACGCTCCGCACAGCACGCAGACCTGTCTCGCGAGAGTTAGTCAGAGAGGAGCTGGAAAGGAAGACAGTGTGTGCTGCTGGGCCCCCTCTTCAATGTAACGCGGCTGGCTCGCTCCACCATGCCACCGGACCACCAGGGAATGTGATCTCCCCCCTCCCTGACACAGTAAGAACCAGGAAGGGGGGGAAAAATTGAAGTATACACAAATAAATAAAAAAAATACTCCCCTCCCCCCTATTTTACACACGCACTGCATCCTTACAAGTACACACTCTGCACTACACACACTACATTCACTAAACACACTCTTCACTACACACACACACTACATTCACTAAACACACTCTGCACTACACACACACACTATATTCACTAAACGCACTCTGCACTACAGACACACTACATTCACTAAACACACTCTGCACTACACATACTCACACTACATTCACTAAACACACTCTGCACTCACTACAAACACTACATTCACTAAACACACTCTGCACTACACACACTAAACACACTTTGCTCTACACACACACTACATTCACTAAACACACTCTGCACTACACATACTCACACTACATTCACTATACACTCTCTGCACTCACTACAAACACTACATTCACTAAACACACTCTGCACTACACACCCACACTACATTCTTTAAACACACTTTGCACTACACACACACTACATTCACTATACACACGTTGCACTCACTACACACTACATTTACTAAACACACTCTGCACTACACACACACTACATTCACTAAACACACTTTGCAGCACACACACACCACATTCACTTTGCACACGTTGCACTCACTACAAACACACTACATTCACTACAAACACTGCAGTAGGAAGCAGGGTGTTTACCAGTGTTGATAGCAGGCATGGCAGTTTCCAAAGTAGCAATCAAGGCATTAGTAGTGATAGTGTCAGCATACCCTTGCACTGCCTGCCTTACTTCTACCCTAGTGTTATTGTGGATCCCATTATCAATATCAATTCTGTCCATATTTAGACAAAACCCTTTCTCTGAGCGCTGTTTAATTAATTACATTTGTATTGCTAATGTGGAAATGTAACTTTATCAAAACATTGACATAAAATGTAAAGAGAGATAAAAATAGGACAATCTAGGCAATATGGAGTTGTAGTGGCTATGTTGCCTGGAGTGCCCTATCACCATCCCCAAGGGTTATGTCGAAGCATTGCAGAGTTGTTTGATAGAAAACTGAGTTCAGTTGGTGCTCGCATGCTGCTTGCTCAGCAGGGATCTATAAACAGATATAAATAACTAGCAGTCAAAACAGCTTTAGACACACGATTGGTTGAATTAGCACATGGTTATCCATGTGAGCAGTAACGCCACGCCAAGGCTTCAACCCTTGTTACTGAACATTCACACACCTTTCATGTCTCCTGGTACTCACAGATTCACACACCATTCATTACATAGATGCGAGTGACACTTTTTGAATACTTTTTAGTGAACATTTATAAATGCTGCAGAGAATCATAGAATTACAAATCAGTAGATAGTATCAGGTGTCGGGTCCAAGTAATGAAGAATGATTCTTGTTAAAGTCATTTGTTCCAAATGTCACTTTATAGTTAAAGAATTCCATCAATGATGCTCAAGACTCGTATTCCTTAGAACTAGCTGATAGCTTTTGTTTCACTGATCCTTTCTTTTTCATTTGAGAGAAGCAGTAGGCAGATCTGAATATTGCCTGCTCTTCACATAAGTTGGCAGAAGATATCCTTTTGGAAAAGAATTGTCGACTGTTTTGCTGAAGACAATCCACAGATCGATATCAAATGAAACAACTTTGTCATTTGCTGTTTAACTACCATTATTGAGGTAAATTTGTGCGAAGGATCCACATCAACAATAAGGTTCAATTGTCCAATGTCCTACAGAAGTTGACAGGGGCTGCAGTAGATCAGTGTCCTCAGAATACTGCCAGTATCCTCAGAATACTGCAGGTTGTTTTGGTTGTGGATATGGCAAGAGCAGACATAACTCGGTACATTTTGCCCAATGAATATCCACCAAACAACATCCACAAGGAGTGTATGCTCATGAAAGGTATATCTATGTCCTTAGCAAATTGATTGGATAGTCATTTTAATGCCTTGAGTGAAGTTCTTCCAAAGAATGCCATTGTATTATATCCAGCTCCAGAAATCATCCAGGTTGAACACCATGTATTTGGTCCAGTAGATCATGAATGGCGAATAATCAATTTTTCCATGTTTCCACAAGGAGTAGATGATCCTGAAAGATATTGTTGCCTCACATAGCAAGTTACTCATACAGTCATACAAATGCCTTGAGGGAAGTTGCTCCAAAGAACACCATTGTATTATATCCAACTCCAGACATTATCCAGGTTAAATACCACGTATTTGGTCCAGTAGATTATGAATGGCGAACAATCAATTTTTCCATATTTCCACAAGGAGTAGATGCTCCTGAAAGGCATTGTCACTCAAATAGTCATACAAATGCCTTGAGTAAAGTTTCTCCAAATAATGCTGTTGTATTATATCCAGGGTCGTCTTGTATAGTTTTTCTGGATCTGGCAGTAGTAGAATATTTGTGGTGGTGAAGTGGTAAAACACCTTCTCAAAGGCTTCATGTGCTTATTCTGACCACATAAATTGTCTTCTGTGAAAGTACTGCAGGCTGGTACCACCTCCAAAGAATGCCATTGTATTATATCCTGCTCCAGACATCATCCAGGTTGAACACCATGTATTTGGTCCAGTATATAATTAATGGTGAATAATCCCTTTTTCCATGTTTCCACAAGGAGTAGATGCTCCTGAAAGGTATTGTTGCCTCCCATAGCAAGTCGATCAGACAGTCATACAAGTGCCTTGAGTGAAGTTTCTCCAAAGAATGCTATTGTAGTATATCCAGCTCCAGACATCATCCAGGTTGAACACCATGTATTTGGTCCAGTAGATCATGAATGGTGAATAATCAATTTTTCCATGTTTCCACAAGGAGTAAATGCTCCTGAAAGATATTGTTGCCTCGAATAGCAAGTCACTCAGACAGTCATACAAATGCCTTGAGTGAAGTTCCCCCAAAGAACACCATTGTATTATATCCAGCTCCAGACATTATCCAGGCTGAACACCACGTATTTGGTCCAGTAGATCATAAATGGTGAATAATCAATTTTCCATGTTTCCATAAGGAGTAGATGCTCCTGAAAGATATTGTTGCCTCCCTTTGTGAGTCACCCAGACAGCCATACAAATGCCTTGAGTGAAGTTCCTCCACAGAACACCATTGTATTATATCCAGCTCCAGACATTATCCAGGTTGAACACCACGTATTTGTTTGGTCCAGTAGATCATAAATGGCGAATAATCAGTTTTTCCATGTTTCCACAAGGAGTAGATGCTTCTGAAAGATATTGTTGCCTCCCATAGTAAGTTCTTCCAAAGAATGCCATTGTATTATATCCAGCTCCAGAAATCATCCAGGTTGAACACCATGTATTTGGTCCAGTATATAATTAATGGTGAATAATCCCTTTTTCCATGTTTCCACTTGGAGTAGATGCTCCTGAAAGGTATTGTTGCCTCCCATAGCAAGTTGATCAGACAGTCATACAAGTGCCTTGAGTGAAGTTTCTCCAAAGAATGCTATTGTAGTATATCCAGCTCCAGACATCATCCAGGTTGAACACCAAGTATTTGGTCCAGTAGATTGTGAATGGCAAATAATCCGTTTTTTCATGTTTCCACAAGGAGTAGATGCTCCTGAAAGATATTGTTGCCTCTCTTTGCAAGTTGCTCAGACAGTCATACAAGTGCCTTGAGTGAAGTTTCTCCAAAGAATGCCATTGTATTATATCCAGCTCCAGACATCATCCAGGTTGAACACCATGTATTTGGTCCAGTAGATCATAAATGGTGAATAATCAATTTTTCCATGTTTCCACAAGGAGTAAATGCTCCTGAAAGATATTGTTGCCTCGCATAGCAAGTCACTCAGACAGTCATACAAATGCCTTGAGTGAAGTTCCTCCAAAGAACACCATTGTATTATATCCAGCTCTAGACATTATCCAGGCTGAACACCACGTATTTGGTCCAGTAGATCATAAATGGCGAATAATCAGTTGTTCCATGTTTCCACAAGGAGTAGATGCTTCTGAAAGATATTGTTGCCTCCCATAGTAAGTTCTTCCAAATAATGCTGTTGTATTATATACAGGGTTGTCTTGTATAGTTTTTATGGATCTGGCAGTAGTAGAATATTTATGGTGGTGAAGTGGTAAAACACCTTTTCAAAGGCTCCATGTGCTTTTTCTGACCCCGTATATTGTCTTCTGTGAAAGTACAGCAGGCTGGTACCATCTTTGAAGTAACTAAAAAGAAATGTAGAAATTTGGAAATCCAATAAATTGCTACATGGTTTTCTTCCTCTTGAATGTAGTGCCAATAGTGATCACTACCTTTTTGAGGAGGTTCACCTTTCTTGAGCAGATGCTCAGTTAAGTCCTAGAAATACAATTCCAGAGGTGCTAAGAATACATTCCTTACCACAAATAGTGGTATGCCCATCGGTTTTGGTTTTATTTTTAAAATATTTTTTTTGCTCTTCCTGCAAAAAGATTACAACTTATTCCAGTATTTGGTCCAGTAGATCATGAATGGCGACTAAACATTTTTTTTAAATTCTCGCGTTTCCACACGGCGTATATGCTCCTGAAGGGTACAGCTTCTGCCATGAAAAATTGATTAGACAGTTATAATTTCACTTTGAAATCATTGGTTGTCTAGAAGGTTGTCTTAGGGCCTAATTTATTTTCTGGGCCGATTATTGCAAACATTTAGAAAAGAATCCTTTAGTTTGACTATAACTTCCATGTCCAGAGAGTTCTTCCAAAACCAACAGCCACATTCCTTCTGATCCAGCTTTGTGGAGGGTTCTAGTCACCGAGTAAAGTCTCAAAATTAATCTCTGAGACCTCCGCATGTAATGAAAGAGGAAATAGCAGACTGACTTTCTCATACACTTTTTTTTATACACTTTTATTTTTGTTAATAAACAAATTTTAAAAAGTGAGTTTATTTGTTCCCATAATTAATCAGAGACAGCCCGCCGAAGAGCCTCCCCTTTTTTTTCAACTTTTGTGTAAGCAGTTCAAAAAGAGAATTTACAGACTAAGGGCACGACGAATTGTCCCATCCCTTTCTCCCAGGTGTGGGAAGTATGGTAATATCATTTAAGGTTTAGGGTAGTCCCCCCAATCCCCTTAATCCAAATTGAGGGTCAGAGAGTACCTACTCCTACTGTCCCTTGTAACACTATGGGACCAGATTGAATGTCTTGAATTTTTGTTTCTTCTGCCTAAAAAAATAAGCTTGTCTGGGGAGAAAGTGTGACATGTGAGTATTGTTATGCATCTCTACAATAGCCAGAGCTCTTAAAACTTACACTATTACTATTATGATAAATACATACAAGTTCTTATATATGTTCTTATATATGTTACCATATGTTACCAACAGTTTGTCTTATGGACACTACCAGTCTTCTCCTTCGAGAGATGGATGCTGATGTACCTTAAACAGAATAAAAGGTACCCATAGTGTTACAATAGCAGTTTATTTAGCAGGTATAATGCAAAACTTAAAAAAGAAAAACGTACGGTATAAAAATGCAAGACCTTATTTTTAAGTGTTACTGCAAAGCATGGGTTAATTTAAACAGCATCTCAGTTATGTCTTTGGGAACTCTGAAGGGAGTCTCACCACAAGTTCCTCTGCTGGTTTGGGTTAACTTCCCACGGCAGGATGCCAAAAGTAGCCTCTGGTCATTTAATCCTTGTGTGGTACACAGGGCTTTGTAAAGCTTGAATATTTTTTTATTGACTTATAAAGCTAACCAATCATAGTCGAGTAACAGGTCTCTCATTCAACCAAGATTATTACTTTACATGTAACCACATTTTTGGGCAAGTCTTGCCATCAGCTCTCTATGGTGGGGTTTCAAAGACTTTATTATCAAAGATTCTGTTAATTTATCACTGTTTCAGTACCACAGAAGAAAGCAGGTCTCTATGACATTTATGCTAAAAACATGTTATTTTACGCTTGTAAAATTGCCATGCCATTTAGTAAATAGCTAATGGTGTCACTGTTTTTTTCTCGGTTTCCATAGAACCATTTTGCTTGGATTGGAATTTTTCAACTATTTATTTATTTGCATCACCTGAGTTACACCAAAATGCTTTTTACTAACTGATTTAACAGCAGCAATGCCCCCCAAAAGGCATGTCTTATATATTTTAATTAATATGATTGTAATACATATGTATTTCCAATTTATCTATATTTCAGCATTTACCTTACCTTGGCAATGTCCACTGTAGTCAGGCCATAGAGAGCAGATGTTGATTCTCTACAACGGAGTTGCTGCTGTGGACTGGGATGAGATGTTAAATTGCGGGCTAATAAAAGAGAAACCACAGAATAATTTCAGGTTCTCTGGCCCAACAGGTGTTTTCAGGGGTTCTGCCGATGATAAGGCTTTCTCCTGCACCACCACTGATTTCACTTCGTCCATAGATGGCTACAATGTGACGAGAGATACACTTTTTAGCATACCACAGAGCACTGCGCATAATCATGTGCTTCAGTCTTTTCTCATTCCAGTTCAAACATTTCCCCATGCCTGTTTGTCTTTAAATTTGTAATTTATGTATTTTTATATATAATATGCTGGGAAGAAATATGCAACAATATCGAGATAAATTATATAATGCCGCACTTGGGAGTTAAAAGAAAACATAAGGGGAAATTAAGGACACAAAGATGGGTAGAGGTAATAAGAAGGAATGAAAAACGACAAAATGGTGAGGAGTCGGGGGAAGAAATGTAAAGGAGGAAATATTTACAGGTGGAGGGCCGGTGAGGGAAAATATGAAGCAAAGGATAGATAATTTCCTGTCAACTCGGAAGGAAAAATCAGTATAATCTCTCTTTTAAGATGTTTTCAATGCATTGAACACTTCTATTTTACTGTATTGTAGTTAAGAGCTGAGCAGAGCTTCATTAAACAAATTGTTGTTGTTTTTTACTGAACCAGGAATAATGTAGAATTAATGAGGGTTTTGCCAAAAAAGTTGGGTCAGAGCAACAAAGCTGGAGAAATACCTGAATAGGATAATTTTTCCAGTCTGGCTTTTTGGACAAACTAAAAAAAAATAATCCTCTAAAAATTCCTCACAATTCCCATTTTAAGATATCATCAAATATTTTACAGTATTGGTAAAAAAAAAATATATACATCCAATGCTTATGTAAAGCTCATTTTATTATGTAGCAACATCTTTAGGTAGCAGGAGATATAGAATCTGCAGATAACCAGCCGGTCAAATAACAACAACATCCACCAAATGGCATCACCCACCTCAATGGCCATTTTCTCTCTTTAAAGATTTTATAGGCAGATTTATAAACTGCTTTATATTTAACTTTTCTGTTCATGTACTTACTGTACTTAGCGTGAAGGGAGGCTCTACCCGTCCGGCCTCCAACTCCTCCCAGTCAATAGACTGGAAGAAGCTGTGAGAACGGATTAGGCCTTTTCTCCCCAACCGCATGGCAGGTGCTTTTTGCAGGAGCTGTAAAGAGGAACAGAAGAGTGTGTGAAATAAATTTTGAATTTCCTTTATTAACAAAACAAAAAGCAAACAGCAATTGATATAACTGATAATACAAAGATCTCTAACAGAAAGCAAAGTCTCAAATCCTGCAAAGTACAAGGTGTCCAACTTCACACTGACAGACATTTTTCATGTTGTCAAATAATTTTCGTCATGGAGGTGGGAGGGTCTGGGAGGGAGGGTCTGCTGCTGATTGGCTGGAATGTGTCTGCTGACTGTGAGGTACAGGGTCAAAGTTTACTAAATGATGACGAATAGGGGCGGACCGAACATCGCATATGTTCGCCCGCCGCGTTCACCACGAACAAGCTATGTTCGCCAGCGAACAGTTCCTGGCGAACTGTTCGGGACATCACTACTAGTAACGCTTTCTATAGAGATTAGCAGGAGAAAAACACCTGGTTTCCATTGAATATGAAACAAAAGTATCACCTGGCCAAAAACATTCACTAACTCAGTCCAGTTACCACGAGCTTCAGCTTGGTGCAACATTGAAAAGATAGGTTAGCAATTGCAGCCTCCTATTGGGAGATGTTATTTCATTACTATGACAGAAACCATTCAGAGTGACCTGGTAGCTGCTATGTCAAAACTACACTGTTTATAGTGTTACATCTTAATGGTAAGCGTTACATGATGCGCGGTATAAAACTCTCTTTAGGTTTCCGACCCCTTTGCAGTTTGGTATTATATACAGGTATTAAATGTACCTTTTTTTTTTCAGTGACTGTCTCTGCCTATATAGCTGAGATCATCACATTTGACGTTATCAGCCAATCCAATGCTTTCCCATAGAAAATATTGCCCTGCGGACCCCTGCAACCGGATACCCGCCGCCATCTCTTGTGCTTCCCGGCCCGCGCGGCAAACCGCCGGAGCCGCACATGAAGGGGTCCATCAGGTGGCCCGTGCTGTTAGGGCCACCCAATGGAGATGGATTGTAAGGGGGCCCGGTCTGCACTGCGGCACTTTAACAGCGAGATCATCACTGCTGGGAGAAAGTGACTGCACGTCACTCCTCCCAGCTATCACAGAGCCCGCGGGGGAGGAAGCAGAGGGAGTCAGAGTGGGAACTCTGACTCCCATCAACCCGAGCCACCACTGGACCCCAGAGAAAGTCACCCTCCTGCACCTAAAAGGTAGAAAACAGGAGGGTGACTTAAACATTGTGCGTGTTTGTTTGTATGTGTGTGTGTGTCTGTCTGTCTGTATGTATGTGTATGTGTGTGCCTGTCTGTATGTATGTACGTGTATGTGTGTGCCTGTCTGTTTGTATGTATGTATGTGTCTTTGTATGTGTGTGTGCCTGTCTGTTTGTATGTATGTATGTATGTATGTGTCTTTGTATGTATGTGTGCCTGTGTGTCTGTCTGTTTGTATGTTTGTGTGTGTCTGTCTGTATGTATGTATGTTTGTGTGTCTGTATGTGTGTATGTGTATGTGTATGTGCGTGTCTGTCTGTATGTATGTGTGCCTGTCTGTATGTATGTATGTATGTGTATGTGTGTGCCTGTCTGTATGTATGTATTTATGTGTATGTGTGTGCCTGTCTGTGTGTATGTGTCTTTGTATGTGTGTGTGCCTGTCTGTTTGTATGTATGCCTGTATGTGTGTGTGTCTGTATGTATGTATGTGTGCCTGCCTGTCTGTTTGTATGTTTGTGTGTGTGTGTGTCTGTGGGGGGGAGCGAGGGGAGGGGTCCCACGGATCAGTTTCACACAAGGGCCCCATGGATTGTGTGTACACCACTGATTGAATCAGTGCCTGTCTGTGTGTATGTGTCTTTGTATGTGTGTGTGCCTGTCTGTATGTATGTATGTATTTATGTGTATGTGTGTGCCTGTCTGTATGTATGTGTATGTGTGTGCCTGTCTGTGTGTATGTGTCTTTGTATGTGTGTGTGCCTGTCTGTTTGTTTGTATGTATGCCTGTATGTGTGTGTGTGTGTGTCTGTATGTATGTATGTATGTGTGCCTGCCTGTCTGTTTGTATGTTTGTGTGTGTGTCTGTGGGGGGGAGCGAGGGGAGGGGTCCCACAGATCAGTTTCACACCAGGGCCCCATGGATTGTGTATACACCATTGATTGAATCAGTGCATCTCTATGGGCAGCGCTCAGCATCTGAGTGAGTGCCACTACAGGTGTTACTAGGCAGTAATGTAAACACTGGCTTTTCTATGAAAAGGCAGTGTGTTTACATTAAAAGGCCTGCAGGGACAGGCTGTAGACACCAGAACAACTACATTAGCTAGTTGTTCTAGTGACTATAGTGTCTCTTTAATTTGTGAAAAATTGGAGTTTAGTCAGTAACCCAAAGTGTCCCACCCACTGCCTCACTCCATAGTCTCTCCCTCTGTCCATCTCTGTATAATGTGTATGTTTGCTGGCAGTCTGTGGTGTTTGCTGGCAGTCTGTAATGTGCGCATATGTTCTGTTTGCCCTCCCTCCGGCTTTTTACAGGTTGGGGTCCAAGACCGACATTAAGGGGGTACAGATCGTACACCTGTAAGTGGTCTGGCAAGCCAGGCCCTAAATTTACAAAAGGATGTCCCTCCCCGGGTCTTTGCAGAGTTTGGCCAAGAGGGACCAGGAGGCTCTCAGCCTTCCCCTCTGGTGGCTGATCCTCTCATTCTTGCGAGCCCAGACTTTCACAGCGTTGTTGCTGTTACCATGGCAACTCTCCCATTCTAGTTGGAGCCGGGGTTTGCAAGAAGTGAAGTGCCTTCACCCAGCAGAGGTGAAGATCACATCCTGGTCCTCCTTCAGCAGCTCTTCCGCTTGTTAATGGCAGGGCTTCAAGGAGGGAAGGGGGGGGGGGGAGGGGGGAATGCCTACCCTGCAGCTAGAACTGCATGCCCATATGTTGGGTGATACAAATTCCATATATCTGTGTTTACAGTAATGATACGCAAGAGCCAATGAGAATTGTGGAAGCAATCTCTAATAATTGGAAATAAATCATAAATATTTTTGCATAATTCAGAACTTGATCATACATACCTTTTTTAGGATATCCTGTGTTGCAGTGCTTAGGCACTCTGGGTAGCTCAGAGTATCCTGAAGCACTGAAGCCACCAAGGTCTCACTAGTATTCCCACAATAAAATGGGAATTCTCCGGTGGCCATGGTATACAGGATTACCCCAAATGCCCACCAGTCCACAGCAGCATTGTAACGTTGTCCGAGAAGCATCTGAAGATATAAAAATCAAGATTTATTTTAATAAACTAGTACTGTCAGGTATATTTCAAGATAAGAATCGATAAGATATACAGTTATTTGTGGAATCTGGACATTACATTCTGTACCATATAATGTCTCTTGATAAGAAAACCAACATGCTGCACATATTTTGTATCTGTGCTCCTTAATGCAGATTGTATTGGACATTGTAGGTCAGCTAAACCTTTCAATAAGGGCTGGCGCGACCATAAGGCGGCACAGGCGGCTGCCTCGGGGTGCACAGGCATGGGTGGTGCAATCTGCGAGATTATCAGCTAGAAGGGAGACACACACAGGAGCTGGGGAAGAGGAGAAAGAGAAACACAAAGCGGCTGGGGTGGAAGAGACATATCTAACAGGCTGTGGGGGAAAGAAAGACACAGGGGCTGGGGAAAGGGCAAAAGAGAAGGACACAGGGGCTGTAAAAGGGGAGAAAGACACATGGAGGTGAAGGAGGGAAGAAATACATACACAGGGGAAGTGGAAAAAGACACAAAAGAGGCTGTAAGAGAAGTATACGAAAGGGGCTGTGGGGGGAGAAAGAGAAACACAGATGGACTGGATAAGGGGAGGATGAGACACAGAGAGGATGGGGAAATAGACACAAAACAGGCTTGGAAAAAAGAGACACACACAGGGCTGTGGAAGAAAGTTCTGGGGGAAGAGGCACACAGAGGAGAAGAGAAAAAAAGAGACACAGTCACTGTGGGTGACGAATTGAAACACAAAGTGACTGTGGGACTAAGAAACACACAAAGGGGCTCAGGGGAAAATAAGACATACAAAGTAGAAAAATGGGAAATAAGACTAAAGGGGGTGTAAGAACATAAAGAGGTGTAAGAGGGGTTAAGAAAGAAATTAAGACATTCAAGAGGGGTTTAAGAGAGGCACAGACGAAGATGCATTTTTGGGGGGGAGGGGAGGTGTAGGCAAAATGCGTAAAATCCTTGCACCAGCCCTGAATTCAATTGTTTATTTCTTACAAAAACACCACGCGTTGGATCTTTCCTGCTAAAGTGTTTGCCAACATACTTAGAGAATCCAAATCAACCTCTCGCCAAACAACGGTTTACATATAATCTTCTATTTATTTTTGTGAGTAAATGTGTGAATGGTTTAGTTGAATTCGGAAGGGATGGTTCATGGTTGTATACATTTAGTCACCCCAACTACACACAGAATGTGGACTACAATATGTGTGCTCCCAGATGTGAAGCTTTAGGCCAGTCACGTACTGGAACTACATTAAAAATAACTTGTAATTTCTTAATTCCGTTTGGAAATATATTCCTCATAGGATGGATAGCGAGCCTAACTGCTGCAGAGCCATTTAATGTATGCACATAAGCCATGGTTTTTGTCTCACCTCTGGCGCAATATAGCCCAGGGTTCCAGCGTGTTCTTTGGCTTTTTTCCTTCCTCGGATGTTTTCCAGTGCTAAGCCAAAGTCGGCGATCTTCAGGTGCCCCACGCTGTCCATTAAGATGTTCTCAGGCTTTATATCGCTGTAAAGAAAAAAAAGCGAGTCCTATTTCTGTAATTTCTGTTAAAAGGTTTTTAACCCTTTAGTCACCAGGTAGGCAGGGAGAACGATAGTGACAGAAATACAGCTTTGTATTCCTGTCACAATAGTATCCCTTTAACCAATGTCTTATATAGGCTAGTATGTCTCAGAGAAAGTGGAATGCAGGTGCCCCATTTAAAGTAGTAGGACCCCACAAGCAGGGCCGGACTGGGGATACAAATAATAAAAAAAAAATCTATGCCAGCCCCAAGTCATTGCGCCATATATTGTCGCATGTAATATGTAAGGCTATGTCTTGCCACCCCGGATGATTGAGTAATATATATCTCAAATATATATTGCTTTTTCTAATGTAAAATATTGGTCCCTTCAGAGTAAAACATTTAATTATACAGTAAGCATACTCACATGCAGACACAGACAATCTCACTGACACACACAAGCTCATTGATACACAGCCTCATAGACAAACAATCTCACTGATATACATAAGCTCATTGACATAAAAACACAAGCTCACTCACTAGCAGGCACACACACCTTAATGTAGTGGTTCTGGTGTCTGTAGCATGTCCCTGCTGGCTTTTCAATGTAAACACTGACTTTTTAGAGAAAAGGCAGTGTTTACTTTGCTTCCTAGTGACACCTCTGGTGACAGACACTCAGATGGTCACAAGAGGTGCCTCCTGTGTCAGTGTGCAGCACCTACATTTAGGGCCTCCACGCTCTGGAGCCGCTGAAGGTTCCCCATAGAGATACATTCATTCAATGCTGATTGGTGTAACGTTTTGCAGCAAATCCTGTGGCAAAGCATTGTATTGGCTGAGATCATCAAGCTTGATGATCTCAGTCATAGCGGCAGGGCCAGTCGAGGGGAGACCAGTACGGCGTGGGGGAAAAAAAAAGGGAGTAAAAACAATATTTTTAAACACACACAGACACACACATACACCATGACAGACACAGAAACACACATATGCCATGGCAGACACACACATACCCCATGACACACATACCATGACACAGACAGACCATGGCACAGACAGACACACACCATGACACAGACACACACACACACACACATACACTCACACTGACAGACACAGACACACACACTATGACACTGACACAGACGCACATTCACTTACACTGACAGACTGACACACACCATGGCACAGACACACACACACCATGACACAGACAGACACACACACACATACCATGACACAGACACACACACTATGACACTGACACAGACGCACACTCACACTGACAAACCTGCCAGGGGGTCGTGCAGGGCAGACAGCTGGCTGTGCTCAGTGCTGGTGGCCGCAGGGTGAGTTGAGCTGTGATGTCTTTGTTCTGCTCCCCAGCGCGCAGCTCAATGAGACCGGGGCCGGAAAATGACGTCATATCCGGGAGCTCGGTCTCAATAAGTAGTGCGCGGGGGAGCAGAACAAAGACATCAGAGCTCAACTCATCCTGCGGCCGCCAGCACAGCGTCCCCTGTGGCTGCCAGCACAGCCAGCTGTCTGACCGGCCCCTGGTGCCGACGGCCCACCGGGAAATTTCCCGGTATCCCGATGGGCCAGTCCGGCCCTGCGTGCAGTCACTTCCTCCAAACAGGGAAGATTAAGAGCCCATTGGGCTTAGTACTGACAATTATGTTGGGCCTAATACCAGAATCTTATCGACAGAAAACACTAAAACAGTTATACCTCCCAAGCGTCTTGTATCTAGTGGCGGTGGTGCTGGAGGGAAACTTACAGGATATAGCCATCAGAAAACACATACCCTATGCGAATCTCTCGCTTTCATCTTACAAGTGAATACATATCTCCTAACACCGGTGTCCAGTGAAGCAGGATTTCGGTGGGCGGGGTAAGAGGATGGGCCACTGATGTGAATCACGTAACTAGTACCGTCCAATGGGACAAACATTCCCAAAAAGGGGTTGTGTCTGCACAAAGAATCAGATGGTCAGCCTGGCGTGAATGCACATCAGGCTGCCCGCCAATCATTCAGGATGATCAACCAAGAGCGTACTGTGCAGACATCACCCTGAGCTTGGCATAAATGGTTCACTCCTCTTATGACCTTCTTACTATACAGTCTGGGACAGAGAAAACGTGTATGTAGTGAGTGTAGAAGAAAGGGAACATGCCACAGTGTTAGCGTGTGCACTATGCATATGCTCTTGCTGCTTCAAAGTCAGCTTTACTTTAACTAATATTATTGTCTGCCAGTCGACACCAGTTTTGTTTCCATACTTAAGCAAGAGCATGTAGCAAGAGTAGTGTAAAAAAAAATCAGCCCCTATGTTAAAGGGACACTGTAGGCACCCAGACCACTTCAGCCCATTGAAGTGGTCTGAGTGCCAACTCCCATCACCCTTAACCCTGCAAGTGTAATCATTGCAGTTTTTATAAACTGCAATAATTACCTTCCAGGGCTAACTCCTCCTCTAGTGGCTGTCTGCTAGACAGCCACGAGAGGGACTTCCGGCTTCTTAGTAATGCTTTCCTATGGGGAGGTCTAATGCGTGCGCAGCCATTGCCATGCACGCGCATTAGGTCTCCCCCTGCCGGCGGACGTTGGCCGGGGAAGAGCGTGGGCGGAGCCTGACCCTCTGCACTGGATTCAGGTAAGTGTTGAAGGGATTTTAACCCCTTCAGCGACATGAGATGGGGGGCAGGAGGAAGGGGGGCACCCCAGGATTTTACAGTGCCCGGAAAACCTTTAATCCAGCCCTGCCCACAAGCCTGTGCTAGCAATATCTTGAATCAGAACTGTCCTCTGCAATGCAACTGCTGCTCAAAATAATATACCGTAACACCTCCCTTGCTCTGATCAAGAAAGAAAGGAAAACACCTTCAAAGTTATCTGGAGA
Source organism: Pelobates fuscus (assembly GCF_036172605.1). Taxonomy (NCBI): domain Eukaryota; kingdom Metazoa; phylum Chordata; class Amphibia; order Anura; family Pelobatidae; genus Pelobates; species Pelobates fuscus. The sequence goes on from NC_086324.1 coordinate 53,609,945, forward strand.
GAACAAGGGATAACTATTGCTTCATGTAGTTGTGATGGTGCTAGGGAACTGCCAGTGAGGAGTCTCTAGGTTTTTTCAAAGTAACATGTCCAGATTAAAATTGGTTAGTTGAAGGAGCAATGATTTTAAAGCAAGACTCCAAGCACCATAACCACTACAGTTTGCTTAATGGTAAGGAGTTAAATCGGTTTGGAAAATTAGGACCCTTGCCTGGGATCACTGCCTCCACTGTCATTGCTAGAGAAACAGGAATTCCTAAACTGGAACATATGTTTGCTCTCCAGAGCTAAGCTCTGCCCTTCAGGACTTCAGCAAATGACCTACACTCTGGGTCTTAGCTCTGGAGAGCTTGCGGGAGTTCCTGCTTAATGGTAGCGTAATTGAAGTGTAATTGGTAGTGTAATTGAAGAGCCAACCCTAGGTAGGAAGTCAAACTCCTTATAATGGGAGGCTTTTAAAACTATTCTGAGGCTTTTCTTTATGTAAATCATCTATGATGGACAAAGAAGAGTGGTGGATACAGCAAAGTAAAAAAAATAAACTATAATATAATTAGAAAGATATAACTCCCAGTGTAGAGAAAACACCTTATAAATAGTTCAGTATTAATTACCGGTGGACAATGCCGTATCGATGGAGAAACTGAAGTCCGCAGACTATCTCAGCAGCAAAGAATCTGATGGACAAGAGTTTGATGTTTAGCAGGCAGCTTGATTAATGTTTCCATACACAAAACAGTATCATGACTGAACTTTTTAAATGAGCTTACCCAGAGAAATGTTACTATATTAATGCCATTATCTACTACGGAGAAATGTTATTAATGCCATTATCTAGCGTGGCGAAATGTTACTATATTAAAGGAACACTATAGTCACCTAAATTACTTTAGCTAAATAAAGCAGTTTTAGTGTATAGATCATTCCCCTGCGATTTCACTGCTCAATTCACTGTCATTTAAAAGTTAAAGGGACTCTCCAGGCAGAGTTTTTTACTCACCTGGTTCCAGCGCCGGGAGCCTCGTGAAGCCGCGCCCCCTATTTCGTCAAATTGACGAAATAGGCGGGCGCGAGCAGGGAGCAATCAGACGCTTCCATTTGGAAGCGTCATTGCTCCCTTGTGCGCATGCGCGACTTCGCACACATGCGCACATACTTCAGAGGGCATGCACGCGGTGTGCGCGGCCACGAGCTGAGCTGACTGACAGCTCAGCTAGCGGTCTTTGCCCGCCCCCCTCCTCTGCTGACAGGCTGGAGAGAGAAGGCGCGAACACAGTGCCTTCTCTCTCCTGCACACGTCAGACGTATTTTAATACGTCTGACGTGTACAGGGCCTTTTTAGGGCCTTGCATGATAGGAAGTCCCTCTGGTGGCCGTCTGAGTGACGGCCACTGGAGGTATTCCTATCAATCAATGTAAACACTGTATTTTCTCTGAAAATACAGTGTTTACATTAGATTACCTGCAGGGAGCTATAGATCATACCTGAACAACTACATTAAGCTGTAGTTGTTCAGGTGACTATAGTGTCCCTTTAAATCACTTTGTTTCTGTTTATGCAGCCCTAGCCACACACACCTCCCCTGGCTATGATTGACAGAGCCTGCATGAAAAAAAAATTGTTTCACTTTCAAACAGATGTAATTTACCTTAGATAATTGTATCTCAATCTCTAAATTGAACTTTAATCACATACAGGAGGCTCTTGCAGGGTCTAACAAGCTATTAACATAGCAGGGGATAAGACAATCTTAATTAAACAGAACTTGCAATAAAGAAAGCCTAAAAAGGGCTCTCTTTACAGGAAGTGTTTATGGAAGGTTGTGCAAGTCACATGCAGGGAGGTGTGACTAGGGTTCATAAACAAAGGGATTTAACTCCTAAATGGCAGAGGATTGAGCAGTGAGGCTGCAGGGGCATGTTCTATACACCAAAACTGCTTCATTAAGCTAAAATTGTTCAGGTGACTATAGTGTCCCTTTAATGTTATGATCGAACACATTCCATACATTGAATGACCATTTGCGCTAAACAAGTGTTTCTAAATCTTGCTGTGCACTAAAACTCTGACCAAAATTACCTTATCTGTAATGAAACTGAGAAATCCACTATGCCACATAAGATTAAAAAACCTCCCGCACCCCTCGACAGATACAAATGTCAAATATTAAATGTGAAGAAATAATTTAAGATAACACAACACGGACACCTGTGAACAAGTGGTAAATACAAAAGAAAAAACTTAACTGATGGGTACACGGCTTCCCAAGGTTATCTCCCAGCTGATAACCATATAACAAGACTGTGTAATTGATAGGAAAATTTTGGGATTCTGCTCGTGTGCCTATAATAGAGGACAAAACATAGTGCAAATATTGTTATAACACTATAATACAGTTTCTGGTGATCAGAATGCACTCACATATTCCAAGAAAATAAAGCGTATTATGGGTGCCTCCCCTTGATGGAAACGGGGGGTATGTTCCTTTAAAATTCCCTCCTCAAGTGATGGCCAATAGGGTATCCAGGTCAGCGAGAAGATCCAAAAACCGCAACCAAAAGGAATACTTTAAAGGCTATTTATTCACTTAGAAAAGGTATAAAATAAAATATCATAAAAACAATGAATAAAGAGATGCTGGTCCTACGCGTTTCGTCCTTGTAAAGAAAGGATTCTGTGTGATCAAAGAATGAAATTTAACAAGTCTTCTATCCTTAGTGGCTCGTACACTAACTTTAGGTATAAAAAAGTTGCTTTTCTAGATCGCCGGCATACTGTGGAACGCACAGCCATATTCTTCCCCCTCTGAATTTGGAACGCACGTCGATCATGTGATGAACAACCTAACACGTGACTCAAGCGTGGCGTATGACGAATGCGGAAGTGGCCGGTGTTTTGAACGGACCCGGCTTTTTTCATTTTATCAAAGCAGCTACACCTGAGGGAAAACCTTTGATGAATCGGAACCACAGGATTAGAAGACACCCACTATTCCACCAATGACTTGAAGGGATTAGCCCTATATAAAGTGTTTTTTATGTTAGCGTTTTAGGATGCTGTTTTTTATGTACTTGTTGAATGCTATTCATTGAAAGAGGTCCCTGAGGAAGTCCTTTCTTTACAAGGACGAAACGCGTAGGACCAGCATCTCTGTATTCATTGTTTTTATGATATTTTATTTTATACCTTTTCTAAGTGAATAAATAGCCTTTAAAGTATTCCTTTTGGTTGCGGTTTTTGGATCTTCTCGCTGACCTGGATACCCTATTGGCCATCACTTGAGGAGGGAATTTTAAAGGAACATACCCCCCGTTTCCATCAAAGGGAGGCACCCATAATACGCTTTATTTTCTTGGAATATGTGAGTGCATTCTGATCACCAGAAACTGTATTATAGTGTTATAGCAATATTTGCACTATGTTTTGTCTTCTATTATAGGCACACGAGCAGAATCCCAAAATTTTCCTATCAATTACACAAGAAATAATTTAAACCTTGTGAAAGGGACATGTCAATCTGGCACACGTGCCATTATCTTTTCTAATTGATTGATTTTTATAAACTGAAATAAACTGGGAAGGAAAGTCTCACTTTCCATATTAACTATGGAACTGTAATGTTTTTGTAATGTAATGCTTTTTGGGGGAGTCAGATAAAATGCTAGAACAGGGTTTTGAGAGAGTTAAAGTGACACCGTAGGCAATGTATCTGCATCATCTCATTGAAGTGGACATAGTGTCTGGAGTCCATGGTGCCATCCTTCCGTTCAATGTCAAACTATTTTTTCTTTCATGTATCAATTTTTATTAAGATTTTTAATATGGAATATACAGTCGATACCTTTGGTATAAAGTGATTCAATAAGACATTTCAAAAATATAACAAAACGAGATGGTCAGCCTACATGAGAATATTTATTTTTTAATTATTTATTTGACAATCTTTATTTTAAAGGTTTTCCGTGCAACACTGAGTAAAATACAGTATGGAAATAGGATGCAGAAGGAAAGAAAACCCAAGTTATACATTAAGTCAATCCCCAACCACTCAGTGTGACAATACAATCTACACCTATCATAACATTATCACAACATTGTGCTGGATTGTGGGCAAAGACTTTGAAACAGGAACAAGAACACATGTTCCCTACTGGCGTTGAAACGAATGGGTATAACACCAATATTAAAAAGAGAAGAGAATGTTGAGTGGGAGGACATGAAAGTGCGATCATAAACTCCAAAGCAAAGTCTAAGAGTTTAAGTGGACTTCCATAAATATTAGCAAGGATGAGTTAGGAAGTTCACCATGTTTCCAAGTGTTTATCCGTTCTGCGTGCCAGACACTAAGTATTTTCCTCCATCTGTTTAATTTCTTCCACCCAATACAGCGAACCTTAAAATATAGGGGCAGGTGTAGGTAACTTAGTGTGGTTTAGCAGCATTTCCACAGGATAGGAGGACGTCATGTCACCTGTGTTTGAAGTAGTGGTCTTGTGTATCCGTTTCCAAAAACGAACAATGAAAGGACATTCCAAAAATATATGCAAAATACCAAAATTAGGTACCTCCAACAGGAGGGCAATGTCTTAGGGTAGACCCTGTTGAGATTTTGAGTAGTGTTGCACCAATTTGTGAGATTTGATGATCTGGTATTTGGAGCAAAGCAAGCCTTGATGTTTTGGTGTCAGGATTTTTGTAGGTTGTTCCCAGGAGGACATAAATTGAAGTAGGGCTCCTGGGGCAACTATTAAACAAAACCTTGAAGTGACACCTGCTGACTCCGAGCCCTGTTCCCCCCGTCCCCCTTTGGAATGTGTTGGAATATCTCAGTCCCCACTGTGTGGGCACCTCGACAAGATCTAACCCTACCGGTGTATCACTAGATCGAGGCCTAGTACTCAAGATGGCTACCGGGCCTTTCGATACATGCGGACCAGCTACTTCTGACTTTTGACCGCATTTGTGCGGAGTTCTGGGCAAAGCTATATGCTCGGGAACTTACCATTACTCCTGCTAACCGAATCATAATGCCCCAGACCAGTGGTATTTACTTCATGACCTCGTTCGCAGTTTTACTTTTCAGTATCTCCTAGCCACGTTTACATAGGTGGACAGGGTGTTTCTACTACCTACAGAAGTTAAGCATGTTTTCATGTCGATGCTAATTATCTCTCGTTTTATTAACCTCCATGACTTTAACAAGCTGTCTGTCCTCCAGCCTTCATTTAACTTAGTACTTGGACATAATTAGTTTTATTCATGCTGTATAAATTGTAAAATGTGCAGACCCCTTGGCTTGTCATTTATCGCAATTGTTCTTGCTGCATTGGCTTTTATTTGATATGTCTTGTAATCCTTATATGTACAACTCTGCACAATAACAATAAAGAATTTAAGAAAAATTCTAAATATTAAAATATTTTTCAGAAAATTAAATCATTCGAAAAGCCTATCCAAAGATATTACATCGAACCCTTAGTGAGATGAAATTATTGTAGTGCTTAGAGTTCCCCTTTAATGGTGGTATTTCTTTATACCCACTTTTACAAACCTTCTCTTTGAGACCTAATGCCTTATAATTTATTTAGTAAATACAGGGTGCAGCAGAATCGATTAAGCAGTTTTGACGGGTCAATGCTCGGGCTGTGGTGGGTGGAGGCAGGTCCACCTAGTCTCATTGTGTTCCGTCCATCACCTCATTTCAGTAGCCAATATGGTTTGGACTGGAGTACATCAAGGCTTTGCCGTGCGGGCGTATTTAGAAAACAACCAATCTGTGATCGAGACGCAAAGAGCTTTTCGGCGATGGTTCAACATTACGCGCAATAACGTTCCTAATGCAAACACAATTCGGTCATGGGTTAGGCGGTTGGAGGAAACTGGCACCACACTTAGAAGAGGTACACATGGCCGACGCAGGTCCATTTGCACACCGGAAATGTGCAGCTAGTGAGAGCAGCAATTGAGGACGTTCTGCTCGAAAGCATGCTGTTGCTTTGGGAATGTCAGACTGCAGTCTGAGGAGGATTCTTCATTTAGATTTGCAGTTTCGTCTCTACAAGATAATGTTGGCTCAAGATTTGAGTATAGCAGATTACGCCAACTGCAGAAATCTGTGTGAGCAAATGTTTGCACAGGTCCCGCTTTCTTCAGTAGCAACGAGGCACATTTTCATCTCAGTGGAGCTGTGAAAAAACAGAATTTCCGCTACTGGGCTCAAAATAACCCGGTTTCCCGAATGATTCATGAAAGGTCGCTACATTCCCCATAACTAACGGTGTGGTGTATCACAATACGGAGTGATAGGCCCGTACTAGTGAAGGCATGACCATGAATTCTGAACGTTATGTCTCAATGCTGGAAATTTTTCTGCAGGCCAGAATGGAAGAGATTGTTGAAGAAGAGGAATTGGGGGATTTCTGGTTCCAACAGGTTCCACAGCCTGTAATATACTCAATGTTTTGAAAGAAAGGTTTCCCGAATGTCTGGTCTCTCTGAGGGGTGATGTGGGGTGGCCGGCATGGTCACCAGATTTGAGCATTTGCTATTTTTTTCTTTGGGGATATCTGAAGGAAAAAGTGTTCAATCATCGCCCTCACACCCTACCAGAGCTAAGGGAGCAGATTATTGAAGAAGTTAACGCCATACCCCGCGATATGTGTGAACGAGCGGTATAAAACTTCAGAGATCGTCTCCAACAGTGTGTTGCTGCTAATGGCCGCCTTCTCAAGGACATTATTTTCAAAACTTAATTTAAATAAAATGGTATTTACTGCTGAATTCGAAAATAAAAACAGTTTTTCTCTATATACCTCAGTTAATTTCTTATAACCCCTCAAAACTGCTTAATCGGTTCTGCTGCACCCTGTATTCTATCCTGCAAAAGTCTTTACTCCATACTCCCTTCGCCTTCTATGACTTTAAGACGCTATCTTACGTTGTGGTGCTGAGATCCAGTCTTCCATTCTTATCAAGATAATCATAGAGGTCGCCTCCGCTTAAATACTCCATGGCAAAGAAAAGGCGGTCCTGATTAAGAAAATGCAGCAGAATAAAGGTTAGACTATTTAGAGTATAGTTTCATTCTGTATAGCAGTAATGTGGTTGCTGGCTACACACCAGTGCTATGGAAATAATGATAATAATAATAATAATAATAAAAATCAAACATACAAAGGTTCTAAATGTATTAAAAGGAACACTCCAAACACCTAAGGTATTTCACATTGCTGTTCATTTCTTACTTTACAAAAACATTAATTTCAAGAGAAATCTGTTCTTTTATAAAGCTACTAAGTTGCACCCTCCTGATTGCACTGTGCATTAGGAAAGAGCAGATGTGACACTTTTCACAGAGAAACATTGAATTCAGTGCTTCTGTGTGAGAAGCATTTCCAGGGACCTGTACTTCTTTAGTGCTTCTCAATAGTGATCATCTAGCCGAGGCAGAGCAGAGCTGCAGGGAGGAGATCATCTTGCCACTGGTTAGAGGTAAACTACTTTTACAGGTTCTGGAGGGAACAATATAGAACCTGTAATATATAATTAGAAATAATTATAAAGGCCAGAGTAACTTCTGTTTCACAAACCTGTCTCTCCTAAAGGGCCAGACTCCACTCTCACCTCTTCTGCTACTTTCCCACCTTGTTGTCTGGTTGCTATCCCCCTTGATAGTCTTCCTATTGTGTTTTTATACCCAATGTCCTCTAGACTACAAGCTAATTTGAGCAAGGTCCTCATCAACTACTGTTCCTCTAACATTTTGTGATTGTCTCATTTATTGTTAAATTTCCTCTTTTTATTATAGTGTAAAGAGCTGGAAAGTTGGCACTATATAAATGCCTACAATAATAATAATAATAATGTATTCGAGTCATTGCATTCCACATCTTTGCTAACACGATTTTATTGTAAAGGTTATGGCCCTGGGCAGTCTTTATCCGGCTCTGTTGATATCTGTTCCAAAAACCCATGGTGATCTGACATGCCTTTTATAATGTCAGGGAAACTTACAAAATATCAATTAATAGTCAACGGGCCCCAAGTACTCTTTCTAAGGTTGGTGGAAATGCAAACTCGAAAACATCCCAGGAAGCATTTGTGTGGTGACAATAAATCCAAACATATATAAAAACTAGATGCATTTGGAGTCAACTCCACGTTGTGATTATTCTGAAGTTACATTCTCTTCAACTAAGAAATGCTGAGATCTCCCAAATCTCTAAACAGTCCAATGAAAATAATGATTTAATCCCCATCAGGCATAAAATCTAAAGCTGCAGAGAGTCCATTATATAGCTGTGTATAGACATAGAAATCTCACACAGCAATCGTCTCATACTGAGCTCTATCAGCCAGTGACTGCCATCCTGGTTTGGTTCTCATGTGTTACCACAACAAGAGGACATAGTCTTAAATTAGAGGGACAAAGATTTAAAAATAATATCAGGAAGTATTACCTTACTGAGAGGGTAGTGGATGCATGGAATAGCCTTCCAGCTGAAGTGGTAGAGGTTTACACAGTAAAGGAGTTTAAGCATGCGTGGGATAGGCATAAGGCTATCCTAACTATAAGATAAGGCCAGGGACTAATGAAAGTATTTAGAAAATTGGGCAAACTAGATGGGCCGAATGGTTCTTATCTGCCGTCACATTCTATGTTTCTATGTGTAAATGCTGACGTGTTTTTTCATATTATATGTGCAGCTGAAGAGGGGTTGGGCTATGGATGCTGGGAAAATCCTTCATTATGTAAAGCTATTTTGACACCATAAGCACTACACTCTGGGCATCATAACAACTTAATGGAAATGGGCACTAGCTTACCGTTGGTGGTTACACTCTTAATGAATGGTTTAACCCCAAAGAGTTGAATCCAGCACTGTTTAGCTCTCTTTCTGCTTTTCTCTGAATCTTGAAGCAGGAAGCCTCAGTATGCTGGTTAACCCCTTAAGGACACATGACATGTGTGACATGTCATGATTCCCTTTTATTCCAGAAGTGTGGTCCTTACGGGGTTAAAGACAATCAGTAGTCCCCATTCACAAAGCAGCTTGAGAGAAATCCATATGTTTCTCAAGCTATTTGTGAATGGGAATCTTCTGAAAACACCCCTGGAGATAGTCAGAGTTAAACAGCCATTGATTCAGCTCTTTGGGGTTAACTGTTCATTAACGATTTAACCCATAAAAGTAAGCCATGGACCTGGCACCATAACGCCATACTGATTACGTTGTTATGGTGCCTGGAGTGTTCCTTTTTAAAAAGCGGGTTGATATAAGGTAATAATTTTGGCACCTCTGTCTGGAAGGTGGCATATGCATGGGTAAGGAATTTGCTCCCGGCAGCAATTTCCAGCACCCGGCGTTCAACTAGGCAGCTGCTTGCGCTTTCAATAAGGCGTTGCTTATCGATGATCTTCATAGCGAGCCATTTGTTGGTTATCTGGTCAGATGATAAAACAACCTGTAGAGAGAGGAGAAAAAAATCATCATGGAAGTACTGTGTTTTCATTTACTCTCACACTTAGATGGCTTATATTGACAAATGGAAAGTAATACAAAGTTGTTATTTTTATATATTATTTTTTTTCATTTTAATTTACAATCGAAAGTAGGGACTACTTTGTCTTATGAGCAAAACCAAGACTGACAGATAATACACTATGAACTTTTTTTTTTTTAAATTAATATATATATATACAGTATCTGTATATGTGTAGATTATATTCATATGTATGTGTTTGTGGGTGTGTGTAGAGCAACGTGTGGGTGTCCTTTCTCCAGCTCTCTCTCCGTGGTAGCCCGTTGCAAGGCTTTGACGGCTGTAGGCTTGCGATAGTTGAAGAAAGGACCCTCCAGAAACAGAAGAAAGCATGTCCTGGGTCTCCTTCACTATTAAAGCCAGCACGAGGGAAGCTTGCTTGTACAGGGCAAACAGACCACCATGGAAAGTAGTCTCCCCCCTCACTGGCCAAAGGTTACAAGCAGGACTGGGAGAATAAACTTATTAAAAAAACAATAAACATAAAAGGCACAATTTTATAAAATGAATAATACAAGCTAAATAAGAACGTCTAATATGCTGGGTCACGTGGAAATCGTCAAGCTTGAGACATTAAACATGTAGTGATTTTTAAGTGTGTAAACAATGTGAAAGAGTAGGTTTGGAAATAGAGGCTTGCTAATATGACCTAACTAGCTTGACACATCTATTTGACATGTAGGGTTGATTAGGAAGAAACATGCTAAATGGTCATAGAGTGCACCTGTGTGCTCACTGGCTCAGACTTAAAATAATAGTAACAGGACAATGATATCTCTTCAGAAATAAAGGAGGTTAGAGTTAAAACAAAGAGAAACAGAATTTCGGACATAAATGCTTATGAATAGGCAGAAAGCACCCAAGTTTTGGGCATCTACAAGAGGGTCTGTGGCTCAGCCTACACCTTGTACTTGGTGAGAGCTACCCCAGAGTATTGTGCACACAAGTCCCATCATGAGTTGCGACCAGAGCTTGGTTCTGCGGCCCTCTGAAAAGATGCCTCCGCGCAGGATGAACTGTGACTTCCCGGGTGAGTGAGCTGTGCCCCAGGAGCAATCCGGATAGGGGCCGCAATGTGGGGAGACAGGGTTTCCTTGCTGGGCCAGGTTTTCTGTGGCGAAGGTTTCTCCGGGGCGCCTGCTTCCACCTCCTCGCCCCCGGTTGGTCGTTATAGTGCTGCCCAGGGGTTTTTGAATGCCGCTTGGCTTGTTGCAAGGGGAGCGTCTGCGGAACCCCAGCTGGAGAGTGTGAGCAAAGGGTAAGTGCAGACCAGAAATCCGCGAATAGTTTGTCCAGTTGTTCCATGAGAGTGGAATGTGTAGCTGGAGACGCTAGTTTGCTTGTGGCATCCGCCATCTTGCCTCTTGTAGGCCAGCTGTTGCTGATGAGGGCTTGCTGGTGTTCCGCCAGTGCAGCACGAGCAAGGGGTGCCGGGATATCCCTCACCGGCGGGGGGGAGGGGATAGAGTGAAGGAAGGACCTCCAAAGTCGTATGAAGCAGGTAACAGAGGGATCGGCCGCCTCCCTCGCGGTTTCTGTAGGTTGGCCACAGATGGGCCGCGGGTCCATTTCCTTCGTGAGACGCCGTTCTCGGTCAGAAAGATTAAAAGTTCAGTTGCAGCAGTTACCACCCGTCGAAAGAGTATGTCCGCTGGCAAGATCTCAAAGAGTAGTCGTTAATTACAGCTTTAATTGATTATTTCTGAGCAGAGCTCACTAAATGTGGAACCGGTAAGCGCAGCTGTCAGGCTCCGCCCCCCATAAAATAATTTTTTTTTTCAAACCTGCTCGCTCCCTACAGAACACAGCCCCTATCCTACCCACAAATGTACACACACACATACTACATCCAATGTACTTACACCAGACACATTGCATTCACCATACTCACAAACATACACACTGCATCCACTATACACACACTAAACCCACTTTACTCACAAACACGCTGCTTCCACTATACATACACACACTGCATCCAGGGCCGGCGCTACCATTAGGCGAATAAGGCATTCGCCTGGGGCGCCGCCCACCGGGAGCTTTTCTGGTGGGCTGTCCTACTGCTGTCTGGGGATGCTGTGCTGGGTGAGCGTCTCCTTAGTCACCCCCCCCCCCCCCCCTCCAGCACAGCCATTCAGCTGCTGGGGGAGCTGAATGTGCATTATCCCCAGCACCCGGGCAGAGCACTCTGCTTCCTGCAAGCAGGGGAAAGCGGGTCATGACCTGGTATCCTGGCTGCCCCCTGCCTGTGGACACAGGAAGTAGGGGAACATGAAGCAGCCTGTGCTCACAGTGCATGGCTCTTCTGCTCCCCCAGAGAAAGAAGAGTAGCATCCTGGATCATGCTGCCTGGACCTCTTCTCTTCACAGCACCCAGGTAGGCTCAGGGGGATTGCTTATAGTATGAATGTTTGTAAATTGGTGTGTGTGTTAAATTGATGTATTTGTGTGTGTAAATTAAATGTGACTATATGTAAAGTGAGTGAGTTTGTGTTTGAGTGACAGTGTGTGTGTGCTAGTGAAAGTGTGCAAGCGACTCTGGGTGTGTGTGTTAGGGAGAGTGTGCAAGTGACACTGTGTGTGTGCAAGTGACACTGTGTGGAATTAGTAACAGTGTGTAACTGCCAATGTGTGTTGGTGAGAGTGTGTAAGTAATGCTGTGTATGTTGGTGAGAGTGTGTAGGTGACACTGTGTATGTCAGTGTGTGTGTGTGTGTGTTAGTGAGAGTGTGTAGGTGACACTGTGTATATCAGTGAGAGAGTGTGTGTGTGTTAGTGAGAGTGTGTAAGTAATGCTCTGTATGTTGGTGAGAGTGTGTAGGTGACACTGTGTATGTCAGTGTGTGTGTGTGTGTGTGTGTGTGTTAGTGAGAGTGTGTAGGTGACACTGTGTATATCAGTGAGAGAGTGTGTGTGTGTTAGTGAGAGTGTGTAAGTGACACTGTGTATGTCAGTGAGCGTGTGCTAGTGACAATGTGTAGGTCAGTGAGAATGTGTATGTGTTAGAATGTGTAAGTTAGTTAGAATGTGTAAGTGTGTATGCCAGTGAGAGAGTGTGGGTATTAGTGAGATTGTGTAAGTGACACTGCAAATGTAATTATTGCAATTTTTAAGAAACTGAAATAATTACTGTTCAGGGTTAACTCCTCTAGTGGCTATGCATGGAGACGTTCAGCGTCACGCAAAACCTAGTGTCATGGAAATACCACTACGAGTGCGGCCATTAAGGAGCGAAGGCGGACCCAAGCCAGCACGAAAGACATTGGTGCTGGACCCAGGTAAGTGACAGAAGGGGTTTTAAACCCTTCTGCACCACAAAGGGGGAGCGTCTGACAGAGGGGGAAGCTATAGTGTCTGGATAGTTTGTTTTCCTGGCACTGTAGTTTCCCTTTAATGCCTACTAAGTGCGTCTCTTTCCTTAAATGTCTCTTCACTGAAATTCAGAGTTTAGTGAATAAACATCTGAGGGAATGTAGTTGCATTCATGAGGGGGCGGCAAAATGGATTGTTGCCTAGGGCGGCAAGAATCCTTGCACTGGCCCTGACTGCATCCACTATACACACACTAAACCCACTTTACTCGCAAGCACACTGCTTCCACTATACACACACACACTGCATCCACTATACACACACACTGCACTCACTATATAGGAGTTTAGGTGCAAGTTATAATCGTATATTAGCCAGAAATAGGTGCACAAACTGTACAAATATGGTTGTCAGTTTAAAAAAATTAAAAAAAGGTTATGCACATTTTCAATTAAGTGCAGTTATAAATAATTTGTGTGTATATATATCTCAGAGTTTAACATTTTATATATAAATATATATATCAGAGTTTAATATTATACTACTAGCCATTGGCAAATTAAAATGTTGTTCTAGTAAGTAAAAATTAAACCCTGGAGGGTATTCTATAGCCATGTATATCTCTTTATTTATTTATTTTTTGCTTCACAGCAGCTTGAGTGCTAGTGATTGTCTATTCCAAGTCTTTCCTGCTGCTGTGGGAACGATCTTTCACCTTACTCAGCCACTGGCAAAGCTGACATTCATATAATCTTCATGCAATGGAGGCAGGGGGCAATGTTATTAATCTGCCAGTACTGCTCGGTCCATCTGCCATCAGGGATGTATTAGAGGTGGTGGCAGATCGGTTGGGGTAGCATAGATGCAATGTAGGCTCATTCCCAGGCTGCAGATCTCCAGCAGCTCTTTACTGACCACCCCAACCAGGGCAATTTTACCCTCAATACTTGCTGTCATGCTGCCCACTTCCAGACTAACTGTGCACTTAAGGAGATGCTGAAATAATTGCAGATCTTTAGCTGCCCAATAGGGTTTTTAGTTTTGGTACATTAAGCTTCCCATTATAACATGCCAACAAGCAGGCCTCCCTTAGGCATTGCTCAAACACAAGTGGGACATTCCTTTTAAATGGACCTACCGATCAGAGGATTAAACACTGACTGCGGCCCAAGATCACCTCAGCCCTTTGCTACCCCCAGCGCGGGAGGACTTGAACTTTGTGCAGTTTCAAGTCCATGGTACAATGATGTAGGTCTAAAAGCAGGCTTGGGGTTTTTGGGGACAACCTGCCTCACTCCTGTTCTGCTGCTGACACCAGCGGCATTTAACCTTCATCACTCTAGTCGAAGAATTGTCTGAACTCTCCAATTTGTGCAGTCCCACTGCCTAACTTCTATGCTCCTATTGGTTACATGGCAGCACCCAGCCCTAGCTTGTCACTTTTTAATACACTCCAGCTGTGCTCTTAAATGCCCTCTTCTGCCTTATTGATTCTTTGCTTTTTTTTTTCATTGTAATGTCTTATCTGATGTGGTGGTAGGATAGTGGCATAGGTCTCATGCAGACCTCCTCTACTCACTTATCTAATAGTGATAGCGGCAGGACCTGTTTCTTTTTGCCTCACTAAAACGCTGATTTGGGTTTTTATTTGCAATCCTGAGCGTCCAGTGGTTCTATATCTGATTCCTGCAGTATGTCCTGATTACACATTAAAGGGACTCTATAGTCACCAGAACAACTAAAGTTTATTGTATTTGTTCTGGTGAGTATAATCAGTCCCTTCAGGCTTTTTTTGCAGTAAACACTGTATTTTCAGAGAAAAGGCAATGGTCACATTAGAACCTAGTGATACCTCAGCTGGCCACTCCTCAGTTGGCTACTAGAGGTGCTTCCTGGGGCAGTGCTGCACCATGTGCAGCACTGCCATTCAGTGTCTCTGCCCTCTACATCCAGACACTGAACTTTCCAAAATAGAGATACATGAATTCAATTATCTCTATCAGGAGGTGCTGATTGGCCAGTGCTGTGTTTGGCTTGTGCTGGCTCTATCCTATCTTACTTTTCAGCAAACATCTGCAGGAGCTGTTCTCATTTTCATTTACACAGTGTATGTTAGCTCCTTGAGACTCATTTTTTCTTATAAAATTAGGCCCTTTTGACCACAGGGAGACATACCACAGACTATATGATGGCATAGCTTTGCACTGATTTTTTTTGGTAAATATATTGTTTTTATTACATAGTTAGACATCCCATTGTTTACACAGTTGTTCATTTATGAATACAAGTGTAATAAGTAGTCGTATAGTTTATACTGAGTGGGTCATCTAGCTTTCTGGACATGTCTCTGAACATCTCATGCACATACATAATTCTTGATTGCAGAGAAGCCATTAACAAAAGTGCAAAAAAAAAAGAACCAAAATAGGAGATAAGCTGAAGTATAGCTTTGTACTTCTAATGTTTTATATTGATATGTGATGATATTGGTAATGCTTGGATATTATACCGTTAATTATCTAATGCCTGTCTGCTTGAGTTGTTGTCGCCACTGTATTGTATTGTTTATCTGACTTATGCCTCAATAAAAATACAGATTGACAACAAATATATATATATGCCAACAACAGGACTACAAACCCCAGAAAGTCCTCCTGTACATGCTCTCAGGATAAAAGTACTTGTATGGGTAAAGAGGTGTATTGCATGGACTCAGTGGCGTATGTAATGAGGGATTTGGCTTTTGAATGCAGTTATAAAACGTGCAAGGAAACAGGGGCAGAGAACCTGTTTCAAAATAATCTATTTAAGAATAGAGTATCTCTTTAGGAATAAGTAACTCGTAAACAAAAATAAGGCCTAAAAAATAGGGGGAACAGCTTATTTTGGGTTACCCCCTATTGGAGAGCACAGTGGAAGCGATCGTGCCCAGGAAAGGCATGGAGGCCACATTATCAGGTGAAAGTGGTTTGCTAGACCACTTCAATATTGTTTTTTCTCTATTTAGGAACATTTAACAGCATTGTGGAATCATGTGACCAGGAAGTGCAGACAGACATGACAGTTGGAGACATTTGAAAATTGACAACTTTATGTAAAATGGACAAAAAAACTCATATTAAAAAATACAACAGGTACTAACAAATGCCATTATTCATAACATAACACCCTGCATCCATAATATATCCATATTTGAAAATTATTTTAATTTAAAGTTTGAGGATCATTGATTTAACAATGAATTACACTGAGCTGACAACTGACTTGCATCATTAAAGCCCAAAAAGCTGAACTTGAAGATTTTTTCTAAGTCCCTAACTTTCTCTGGTCCGCACAACTCACTATTTATTAAATAAATGTTTATAATTTTAGCAGCTGTGCTGGCTGGAACCCTCAGAACTGGGCTTAAAATACATACGGCACAATGTATTGTACAGGGTTATACTACAATTATATTGTTTTAAGTAGAGAAATAATTTTAATCTAAGTAATTGTTGACAGTTACACAAACAGGAGTAGTCACTAAAGTAAGAAAAGCCTGAAAGGCTAAATTAGTCAAATTGGAAAGATTCTCCAGGTCAACTATAATTTCAGTTTGGCTACTTTGGCCTTAAATTTGAAATTCACTTTGAATTCTCAACAATGTTCACTTTTGTGAATAACTCCGATACATGTCCGTTAAGTAAACCTTTTAAATACACAACTTTTAAAAATGATCTGTACAGTTGGGTTCCGTTTTATTCTAAATAGGGTCTTGTGTTATATTAGGCTTTCACTATTCATTTCTGTCCATAAGAAAATTTTCAGTACATGGCACCATTTGGTGGATATTACATACCTTGCCAAAGCTGCCCTGTCCAAGGGTTTTATGAAAGGCAAATCTCTCCAGAGAAATGCTGGTGTCCATTGGAGAAACCACAGGATGGACGGTGGCTCCTTCTGGAAGAGTAAAAATAGTCCATATGTTACATCATATGTAAAAAAAAGTTATTTTTTGTTTAACCCCTTAAGGACCAAACTTCTGGAATAAAAGGGAATCATGACATGTCACACATGTCGTGTCCTTAAGGGGTTAAAATGTGTTTAGTATTGTGTAAACTTTTTTTATTGTTATTTTGACACAGTACGTATTGAAATTTTTACTCCGGGCCCTGATTGACTAGGTTTTAACCTTAAAATACATATATTTTAATGTTCTTACCTAGTATGAACAAACGCTAAGAAATGCTCAAAACTTATTGAGAACGTTTCACTTCCACCAATAATCCTTATATTTTGAAAACCAAAAGGGGGAAGTAGTTTTTGGAATCTGCTAAAGTTAGGCTTCAGTGCTAAGTTAGATTAGGTAACTGTGATTAAAGAACACAGAGTAGTATTACTGCGTTTTGAGACATTAAATATAAGTAAACCATTCTGAATTTAAATATTCTCTAGTAGAATGGATCCCCTCCTCAATCTCCAGTGTACTGTTTCTTACCTTCGCATTTCTTCTTTCTCTTCAAATGCTCTTGTGTTTCACTCCCGTCTGGTCCTTTCTTCTTCTCGGTCTTCTCCCGTTGCCTCTTCTTGCCTGTCCTCTTCTCTCCACATGATGTTTCGGTGGTTGTTGGATTTTCCATATTTGTTCGTTTACAATTTTTGAATAACAGCACGAAAACTCCTCTGAATCGCTTGAAAGCTAGCTAAGGAGTGACAGTTGCACTGGTCAAGCTATAGAATCTTGTGATGTCGCTGCTTCTATACCAACTAAATTCAAAAAATGCCAACTACTACATAGGCCTATATGTGTTTATTTTCAAATCCTAATAAATATTATAATGATTTTTGGCATACATTTTTTTTTTTTTGGGTTACACCATTAGCTGGGGTAGCGGTCACTATGGAATTTACACCATTGTATATAACCGTGAAAATCACTTATAATTTATCTAAACATTTTTTTTATGTGATGCTCCATTTTTGTTTAAAAGTTTATTAAAGTCTGGGAACTGCAAAAAAAAAAAACACATTACAAATGGGGTGGAGAAGTATAATTTTTTTTATTTTTTCCTTTCGCATATGAAATCTTAAAGTAAGAAGTGTCAGGGATTCATAGTGAATTTCAAATTAAAAGACAAAATAGCAGAAATTGAAATGTTGTGCAAGTCAGATATGCATCAAGCTTGACTATTTTAGCCTTCAATTTTAAATTCACTTTGAATTCCATAAAATTCTCACTTTACTGAATAACTCTGTATCATTTTTATTTCAAGATATAAAAATTTGTGTCTATTATATTAGTGCTACTACTATTATTGATACACATACACTGATCATCCACAACATTAAAACCACCTGCCTAATATCCCCCTCGTGCTACCAAAACAGCTCTGATGCATCGAGGCATGGACTCCACAAGACCTCTGAACATGGCCTGTGTTGTCTGACACCAAGACATTAAGAGAAACAGACCTGGTGGGTCTGATAGGAGTTGGACGCCCCCTGGTGGGTATGTATATATTTAAAACTTAGCTTTTAATAGCACAACAAATAAAATAGAAAAACCCTCAAACAGTGAAGGGACTTATCTTTATTTGAAGATTCCTTTTGTGCTTATTATAAGACATCTTCTAGATATTTTCATGTCCCATTTATGAGCATATATTCTATCTCTCCTTACTCATTATTTTATTTCGGTTTTTTTCACTGTTTGAGGGTTTTTCTATTTTATTTGTTGTGCTATTAAAAGCTAAGTTTTAAATATATACATACCCACCAGGGGGCGTCCAACTCCTATCAGACCCACCAGGTCTGTTTCTCTTTATTTCACAAATGTGAGGGTTATCCCCTATTCTGGCCGCCCCTGACACACACCAAGCTGACTCCGCTCGGGGTATTTGGCTTTTCTTCCCTTTTTTCACCAAGACATTAGCAGCAGATCCTTTAAGTTTTGCAAGTTGCAAGGTGGGACCACCATGTATCGGATTTGTTGTTCCAGCACATCCCACAGATGCTCAATCGCATTGAGATCTTGGGAAATTGAAGAGCAAGGCAACACCCTGAACTCTTTGTCATGTTCCTCAAATATCTCAAACCTTTTAGAACTAAATGGGCAAACATCCAGAGATGTGCTAACATTAAAGTCAATGTGGACTCATCTCCCGGTGTTGGTTTAACGAAAAGTAGAAATGCATGACAAATGTACATTTGCATTCTGAAGACCAAATATATAACATTTGGCTATTAATGTTATGCTGAGTAGTGGCACAAGTTAATTTGTTGGAAGAAGGTATAAATAAAATCTAATCTTATTTAAAGTAAATCTAAATTTACTTACTGTTTGGCTGGTACACCATATAGATAGGAGTTTAGTCTTTATAACAGGTGTTTTGGCAAGGATTAAAATAATGGATATGACATTAACCTGGCAACGCATTTCACAGTTTTTTACATTTCACCGTTTTTTACATTTCACAGTGTATGGGAAGTCCATTGCATTTGGCACTATAGCGAAACTAATTATTGTGGAAGAGAAGGCCAAAGTGGTGTGTGTTGATATATATAATAAAATTTATTTGCATGAAAAAAATCTAGTTTTACCAATTAATTAAACTGTATTATGTTGCATTAGCATTGTTGCCAATGTTAGACTGGCTAATGGTTACTTTAGCACTATAACTATTGTAACTCAGTATCGCAGTGATTATGATGGCTAATGTCTGAGCTTGCTTCTGCTTCAGCCCAGATGCTGCTGAGAGACCAAAATGTAGGTAAGCAACCAGAGCCCCTACTTTTGTCAAAATAATCAAAATATGTATAACACAAGTCACATGAACTCTGCACCATAACCACTGCTGTAATGCGCAATAGCAGTTATAGTGCTCAGAGCGACCATTTAAAACTATTTTACTTAACTAGTAAACATATTAATGTGATGATTTATTGAAAAAGTACACAGTCTTAATTTTTATGTGGTAATAGTGTACTGCTTTTTATGTGGAGAATAGTATATATCTAGATAGTAACTTAAAAGGGCAAGAGTGTGCATGTCATTGCAGTGCTGCAGGTTGATACGTTCATAGGTCCATAGCATGTATATACAGAATAGTTCTTGGGTATCAGCTTCTACAACTTGGTCAGGCGGAAGATCTGATTGTTCATTTTCTATACGTTCTGGTGGTCACCATGATCAGCTCTTGAAAGAGGCTACAGCTGCTCCTGATCATGTCCTGAAGGAGACTCATAATTATCTCTAACATGGACGTAATAGGTTCAGATACCTTCTAAACCAGTACTGGAATAAACTGGAAGTCACCATCATCTTTTTTAGCCAATCCTGAAAGAGGCTGGATGTCCCCTTCCATATGTCCACCACTCTGGTTCCTTACATTCTGTTTCTCCTGCATTTCTAGGAGTTAGCATTAAGAACCACATCTCAAGTGAATGTGCATCGACTGCAATCTCTGCCAGTCCTTATATTTCTTCTTATCGTTGTCCTCTTTCCTCTTTCACTTCCTAGATTATAGTTTCTTTCCATAGATCCTAATGAAAAAAATAAAAAATAAATAACTAATAGGAAATAGCATTACAATATACAATATATGAATGAAAGGACCGCTCACCATGCCAACACCACTTCATGTCAATGGTATAGTGCCATGAGATCACCACGGCATTCTTACCTTTAAGCATTAAACTGATGATCAGGGTTATTTACTAAAGTGAGAGGGAAGTGAATTTCAAATTTAAGACCAGAGTAGCCAAACTGAAAGCAGAGCTAACAGAATGTTTTGAGTTAGGCTATTTTGACCTTAAATTTGAAATTCACTTTGAATTCACCGGAATTCTGACTTTACTGAGTAATCCTATATGATGAAGATGGTGGTGTGAATTCAAGTAACAAAAGTTAGGCTAAAAGCTCTAACCACACATAACAGGTCTATTTCGAAGCCGATGAGAAATGTTATCTTCTCAAGTGATATGGGAGCTTCCTCATCACACCAACTCATCATATGTACAAGAGAATAGAGTTATCTATCCAGCATCTTTTCTCAGAGAGACCATCTGACTAGCCTAGCGCTGCATTTTGCCGTGCATGCGCACTATACTCTCAATACATTTGTATTCCTAAAGCTATAGTGTTCGTTTAAGCATATTAGGGTATATTTAGCCTTTAAACATGAATTCAAATAGGGAACGAGACTTAATTTTTTCCACACAAGTATTTTATTAATTTTATCATCTACCCATAAGTGTCATACCTCGGGCTGCCACGCAGCACTTGCAGACTCAGGGGGAGCCGCATGGCAGCCACAATGTCTCCCGTCCTGCGCCACTCCGATCAGCTGCTCCATGTACAGAATGTGTTCTGAACTATGTCGATCTTGCGAGTAGGCGGTATGGCAGCCTCATACCGCCTACAGGAGTCCTCAAAGTTACAGGACCTTTAGGTAGGTTTTAGTAATTTTATAATAAAATTTGTAAGGGTCATAACTATGGGGCACATCATCTACCCTTCACAAGTCTTACCCCTTCATGTAAATGGGTGCAGGTTGATGATGATGATGTCCAATGATGTCCTGGGATCATTGGCCTGTTGTATTATTGCCTGCAAGTGCGTACTGTTAACTTGGTATTTCTTGTTACTGACCCGGCTTCATATGGACTATTCTACTTTTCTGTATCCTTAACCCTGGCTTGTTTAATCGTCTTTTGAATCCTTGACCATGGCACACGTTAAGCCCGGCCACTCCATGGTCCCATATACATATCTCGCTCTTTCTATCTCCTTCATTCAAGTTGCTGTTTCCCTATTCTCTGTGTGTAGGTGTTACCCATCCAGACAATAAGTGACCTTTTGATATTATTGATGTGCTATTCATGCAATTTGCAGTTTTTTTTGTCCATAAGATGGCGTGCTTGCCTAGCTTTTCACTACTTTAGTATCACAGCAAAATATTCATTAAATTTGCAACAACCAGGATATAGTTTGATTGGTGCCGTTTAAGTCTGAGTTGGATCCTTTGCTAGAAGTGCTTTTTTATAAAGAATGTGAATGGCATTTTTTAATAGATTTGGATGTAATATTTCCTGTGTTAGATAAAAGTTATTAGTTTTATTAAACTCCCTTATGGAAATCAAGAATTGTTTAGACTTTGAGGTGTTTTATTGCCTAAGCACCATGATCACTTAAAGGGACACTACATTTGCCAAAACAGTTTCATCTAATAATGAACAGTTTATGTGTATAGATGATGCCTGTAAAACAGGCGTATCCAAAAAGCAGCCCTGAACCTCTTCTAATGAGGCCCAGTTGCCGTTCGGGTGGTGAGGGAGACAGGGAGCCCATTACTTACTGTGCTGTTTCTGTACAGCTCCCTCGCGCACCCTGCATTGAGCCGGTTGCTGGGATATGACGTCACCCTGGCATCGCATCATTACTGGGTGCACGAGGGACCTGTGCAGTAAGTACACAGTGATCCCATCACAGCAGCAACCACTGGCCACCCGGGAGAGGATCCACCCCAGCCCTCCCAGAGCAAGTTAGAGAGGCTGGGTGGACGTCTTGATTACTAAATTAAATGTGCATTAATGTGATTTTTGTGGGTGTATGCCAGTAGTTATATGTGTATGTGAGTGTATGTGTACGTGTGTGGGTCTGTTTGTGTATGTCTGTGATTCTGTGTATGTCTGTGATTCTGTGTGTAGATCTGTGATCATGTGTATATATGTGATTGGGTGTGTGCATGTGATTGTGAGTGTGTCTGTGATTGTATGTCTGCATGTGTGGGTCTGTGATTGTGTATGTCTGTGATTATGTGTAATGGGATTTGGGGACACACCCAGAACATGCATTTCCAAGCAGTGGTGCTGCTGTAAAGACCAAAACATATACAAAATACAGTTAAAGGAACAGTGTACACACAAACACAAATACAGCTTTACAGTTAACAAGGCTAATTAAAATCACCTATCTTAGCAAATATATACATATATATGACATTTAAATAGAATTTGCAATAATGGAAGGGTAAAAATTAGATGACTCTTTACAGGAAGTGTTTAGGTAGGCTGTATAAGTCACATGCAGGGAGGTGTGCCTAGGGCTGCATAAACAAAGTGATTTGATTCCTAAATGGCAGAGAATTGAGCAGTGAGACTGCAGGGGCATAATCTCTACACCAAAACTGCATTGTTAATCTAAAGTTGTTTTTACGTCATTTGAAGTGGTCATGGTGCGTGGAAACTAATTTGAAATGCTGCTCATATGGAGTTTAACTCATCTGCTGTCTCAGGTGCAATCAGAGGTGTAACTCCACCTCCAGCAGCATCATTGGGGCATCATTAACCAGGCCGAGATAAGAGTTCTTGGCCGGCTGATGACAGTTCTGTGCATATTCATATAGTAGAAATACATTCATTTGCTGATAGCAGCCAGCAGTCGTTCTCAGCTAATGAATGGAGGAGGGATCGACTTCAGAAGTCTGATGTCATCACTGGCCACTGGAGAACCCTCTGCACCTGGTGTGGATCTAGTTAAAATGGCAAAACTGTTTGCCCCATTATTTGTATATGGGGGCAGGGTACTCCTGGCATCATAACTCTACAGTGGACGGTAGTGGCTATGATGCTTGGAGTGTCCCTTTAACCCTTTAACAACGCATATGCTAAAATTAGCCACAGATGGCAGGGCTTGCCTGGAGTCCATTTGCCTTTTTTTCAATGCAAAATATTGTCCTGTGCTTCTGGCGGGGCACCCTCAGTGGACAGGCTTGCAGGGACTGACAGAAGGGAAGAAGAGACTACAAGAGATCAGAACTGTAGCAGAGGGAGCAAGGAGAGCAGAGACTAAGGAGCTATTGACATATTTATATTACAGGGCTCAAAATTAAGTGAATATTTATCCCTGGTGAGTTGAAATTCAACCCTTGTAGGTATTCTATGGCTTGCAGTGGCAAGTAACTCTTAAATCCTGGCTAGTAACATAGAAGTTCAAATTAAGCCTTGTGTATATATATATATATATATATATATATATATATATATATATAAATACATATACATGTTCATGATTGAGTGCAAAACTGTTCTGTATGAAAACTGACCAAAACACGCCTAGTTTTATACTTCTCACAGTGCCTTCATTAAACCAAATAATGGAGCTTGTTCTAGGTGTCAGATTAAATTTGCCAAGCCCTGAGACAATTCATGAGAGGTAGAACCCAACCTGCTTTACAGCGAGTGCAATCATGTATTCAGATTAAAGCAGTTCACATAGTAAACATATTACATATATATAGATATTTTTTTTTTCTTGTTTTTATTATTTCAAGCAAGATGTACTACTTCTCTTTACAACAGCTAGGCTTTACGAAATATATTTAGAAAAGGAGGATATTAACAAGATGCTTGTTCAAAGACCCCACACAATTCTAATACCTTAGCTGAAGTCCGAGAGTCCAACAAGGATAAAAAAGCGGAAGGTTTTACATTGTTCGCATCACGATTAACCTCAAACAACGTATCTGGCACATGAAGAGGTTGTGTACACGCTGCCATTTAAAGTATGGGAAGTACCATATTGAACAGGAGAGGGTCATTATCCTCAAAATGTCTGCCCTAGCAAAGTGGGCCTATGGAATTTTCTGCCTGGTTGATATGACCAAGCCATCTCCTCTCTTGATGGGCTTGCAGGTTAACGATGAAAGGAACGACTTCCTGAACTTTCTCTTGTGCCACACGCTGGTCAAGTTCTCTTCTGTGGCATTCTTGTCTACCCTTTCCTCACACTTCTATGTCAACTTCAAGCATACCATTGCAGTTTTTGCTTGTTATCAATAATCACAGGCTATTTTCCTTCGTCAGCATCTTCGCTGACAATCTGAGGTTGCATGACTTCTGCTACATCTTTCTCAAGCGGGTCAATAATCTGAGCCTGCCGACCTTCGCTTTCATCGTCAGGGGTTAAGTTAAGAACAAGATCAAGCAGCAGACATTGGGGACAACAAAGCTACAGATCTGCAGAGGGTGAAAATGACTCTCCATTGACCAGGACGACTGCCAAGTCCAAATTTATGATCCTAAACCTTTTGGAGCAGGGAGCCCAAAAATGTAGCTTTATTAATGTGTGGACCATATATGCTAACCAATATAAAGGGTGAATAATATAAAAATGAATGATAAGAAACTTTCCCTCTTCATCACCAGTTCTGAAGACTAATGAAAAGAAGACCTCGTTTTCTTATCAGGATTGAGGTGCCCATTTTCTTGGTTTTGTAACGGGAATGGAAATTTATTGGATAATAAAAAGAACTAAGTTTTGGTGAATGTCCCAATTTGAAATGGATTTCTTGGAATAATGCGATATGGGGTTTGGCCCGGTTAGGTTCCTAAAGAGCAAGCCAACATTTGTGATGGGTGCTTAGTCCCTAAGCATTGATTGCTAAGAAAGTGCATAAGATTGGGGCGGGGGAGCTCAACTGAATCTGTAGATTTTTTTGTACTTATTGTTGAGAAATGTGGGACCTTCAGTGCTAGCAAAGTATTGTTATTGTTAGCATTTAAATAGCTCCAACATATTCCACAGTGTTTTAGAATTATGGGTGGTATGACCAGGATATAAACCTGGGCTCTCAATTCTAAGACAGTGATGTTACCACTGTCCTAACCAGCAAAAATAATGTAATTTTGTGGATTGAAATCACTCTAAATTCAGCACCTATAGGGCAGAATAAAAAAACAAATGAAGAAAAAAACAAACTTATAACTTCCTCAATTGAGGAAGCCACAGAACGGCAAAACGAGTTTCTGGATTACACAAGGACTTTATTTAAGTATTGGTATTTTTATATTGCACTATTTTTGTAGTTTTAGATTATAATAATAAAGTTAATATATGTTTAAAACTAACTGAGTCCCTGCACTTATGAAGAAGGTGGTGTGGTCTTCAACTTCACAAAGCTCCCATATTGACCAGGATTAAGGCTCCACTTTTGTGAGTATAACGGCCATTTTATATAAGCTTTTTATTCTTAAAGTAATATCACACTATTCCTGCATATTCTCTTTGTCCTGAGATATACAGTTAAATAAAGAGGCCATATAGGAGAGGGGAAAGGTGGCCCAAATACAAACCTAAAGGTTATACACACCAGGTCTGGTAATAGGTCTATTAGCTCTGAAACATGTGAGTGTTCCATATAGGGTTTTTATTATATGTACTAAGGTTTTTAAACTATTGTCCACTATGTATTTTTTTTTTTTAAAAGGGTGCATTTACCTGTACATTACAGATTACAATTTATGACAGTTAAGTGTACAAATCTATTTATTGTACGAAGCACAAATTTGCGCTAAACATATGTTGTACCAGAAAGTCAGTCACTGGAGTCAGTTTTTGGAGAGCTATAGAAGTGACGTGAGCTGGAGCCTGGAGGCCAGAAATGAGGCCTTATTGCCTCCATGTTGGGCCTTGGCAGATGGAGGAGATAGAGCCGCAATCTGAAGAGACAGCGGTCTCAATCTGGCCCTTATTCATTTATCATTTTTTTTAAGAAATCCAAGCCTCTTTTAAAATATCTCTAGATTCTGATAAGACAATCTCTTTGGGCTGTAAATTCCACGTATTTACTGTTCTTACTGAAAAGAACCCTTTCCTCTGCTGTAAGTAAAAATGGTTTTCTTCTCTGTTGAATATTCCTGCTAATGAATAGGCTGCTGGAGTAGGGGCCTGACTGCCATGCCGGACAGACACTACAATACAACCAGCCAACCTTTGGTCTATCTGGTAATATATACCTTTTGGCAGTGGTCTTTTGCAAGCAAAGTTTTGGCCAATTTGTGCAGCACTTATGATAGAAGGACCTTATGGAATTTGAACATCTCTTTTTATCATACTCACTTACCAACATGGCTGCTGATCGTGAGATGTTGGACATCACAAGATATCACCAGAACCACAGGTGGCTTTTCTAGATGCCTTTGACTTATTATGTATTAACTTGTGTACAAAGCTGGTTCCCGAAGAGGTCTCATGTGGTAAGCACATCTCTTAAAACAAAATACTTAGAAACTTCACACGACAAGGAATGAAGCCGAGTCTATCCCCACAGCGAATCAGTATGTCTTGCAGGAGAATCCTGTATTTAAGCTACTGACTTTCTCCAGGTGAGCACATGGTGAATTCACCCCTCTACACTGCCTTCTACTTGCTGATAAAGGCACCTGGAGTGACCGATCTGGAAGATATTCTGTTAACTGTACCTGTGCCTTTCATCCCAAAGTAAGAGCTATATGTCATACTGTGATACTATTTATGTGTTATTTTTATTATTTTTTCTAAGACTTTTTTTTCCCCCTTGACATTCTTAATTGGCTATTTGCCACACTAGTTCCTATAGTTACCTTTCTTTCTATGCAAGTACCATGTATGCAATTCATATAATACATCGCAATCTGCTATTGCGTGCATTCAGTAAACAATTCTTTTGTTTTATAATGTGATTTTGTGTGCAACCAGTTCTCGTACATTTTTTTATTGTCCAAAACGAGTGGTTGGCTTGTCCATAATATTTCACAAAAGTGTTTATGCACGATCATAATATTGTTGCAATTTGACTTGTCTGTATCTTGCAATTACCCCTCAATAAAACAAAGATTGACAAAAATTAACAGGTTTGCATTTAGTGGATTGTACTGATCCTACATTGATTTGTATTGTGCTATTTTATTATATACGTAGGCCCTTCAAGGCTCTTTTCCCCCCTTTTTTCTAAAGAAAACAAGTGCAGTTTTCTTGCCTTTCTTGGTAACCGTTTTCGTTACCCTTTAATCATTTCATAGTTTACCTCTACTCTTTCTAGTTCTGCAATATTCTTTTGTAAAATGTATACCAAAAATTGCACTGTGTATATTTAAGGTAGATTCTTAACATTGATTTATAAAAAGAAAAATTATACTATGATCGTATGAATCAATAATCAACCCTTTTTTAATGCATGACAACACCTTACAAGCCTTTGTTATGGCAGACCTGCATTGCACACTGTTGCCTAGTTTGTATATAATGTAATTCCTAACTCATCCCCTTATGCCTACCCTGGCTGGTTCCCAATTTCTTGGACATATCAATGGAGACTGAAACACAAATCTATTGAGTCCTTTTTTCTTTACTTGACCTAAATGTTTAAAAATTATTATAAGCAGAAAAGTGTTTTCCCTCACTTTTAACATTTTATTCATAGTTAATTTTATGTTAGGTTTACATATAGAGTATTAAATGAAAGCACTTTCTGTCCTTAAAAACAAATATAGGATGGGGGCCTGACCATCATGGCGGAGAGTCGTGCTATTCAGGAGCTCCGACACAATCTCCATCAAAAAAGGGGAAAACGACTCACACGAGCGACACAAACGGCAGTATTGAATGCCCTATGGTCACCCAAGACACGGGGCCCACAGCGGGACACTCTGCTACCTAATAGGAGCCAGATGGATCCGAAAACGGCATCGCGGCCTAGTGTGCGCCGGGCGGGAGAGGCGGCCGCTCCCCTGACCCGGAGGCGTCCTGGAGCTGCTTACCGTATGAATCAACCCTGTTACCCCCCCGGACCGGCGGGGGTTATCCCGGTCCACCCTGGGATGGCTATCCCAGATATGCTGAGAAGTGGAACGTCGTTCACAAACGGAGGCCCACCTAAAATGGCGGATCCGACACATGCAGACGACCCAATCGACGAACCTGATATCCTCGCACGACTTAACCTCCACTTCGAAACATTCTGGAAGAAACTGGTGCACAAACTGGGCCAACCTAACCCGACCTGGCCTCCTGCTTCCCCGAAGCGACTGCACTCCAATGACCCATCGCAAAAGTTCAGGCGAATGCAGCAACACCCAGCGTCTAAGAAGACCCGAGCAGGACGCCATCGCAAACATACCCGCCGCTACCGCAACACAAGGCGGTCCAGCAGAGACCCACCCCAGGTGCCCAAACCATCCGGGCAGAAGCGACACGTATTATTGCACCGCCCGCAGGCACGAAGAAGGCCTACTAGCCTTGCCCCGGCCCATGCACTGAGCCGCAGGCCCCACTCAGACCCACGGAAATGGGAAGGAGCTGAACCCCACATGGAGAAGCAAAGCACAGCCATCCAGCACCAACCACAACTATGGACCCACCTAATCGCGCTGAGACCCCTACATGATGACAACCAGAGGGGACCACGGGGCTGCATGGACTCACATCCACACCTGAGGCCAACCCATGACAAGGGCATAGGCTGATAGCGGCAACACAAATTACTTCAGCTAGGTCGTTCCCGCTGCACGCTGACTAACCCCTGCCGAACACACTTGGACGCTTTCCAGTTGTCAGTATCATTTGACTTTTCGTTTTTGCCTCTTTTATCTTTTATCGTTAGGCCCATATACTACCTGTCTTTCCTAAGGCGCATTATGTGTTTCAAGTAGGCTCAACTTTAATGCTGAAAGTGTGCCCCTAGCCCATCATTATTCACAGGGGCTTATCCCCCCAACGCATAGCCTGTAGCTTGCTGCCAAGTATATATAACGTGTGGATAGCTTAAATTAACCGAATTTAACTAACCTTTTATCACAATTAATCCTAGCCTGTTTTACTCAGTTAGATGGTTAATTTGAAATTAACATAATGCTTAATTAGCCTGCTATCAAACTGTTTTTTTTTGTTTTTTTTCTGATATACCCATTTGTTACTTGTAGGTGACCATTTGTATATATAAGTGACTTGTTTAGCGACATTTAACCATGAGAGTTCCTATGTTGACAGCTACACTTATAGCACACGTATAGTGTTAACTATTAAAATTTGTATTATCTCTATAGTAGCATAATCTCACATATAACCTGTCACACACACTAAAACGAGAGACAACCTGTCACACACACACTAAAGCGAGAGACAACCGGTCACACACACACACACTAAAGCGAGAGACGACCTGTCACACACACACTAAAGCGAGAGACAACCTGTCACACACACACTAAAGCGAGAGACAACCTGTCACACACACACTAAAGCGAGAGACAACCTGTCACACACACACTAAAGCGAGAGACAACCTGTCACACACACACTAAAGCGAGAGACAACCTGTCACACACACACTAAAGCGAGAGACAACCTGTCACACACACACACTAGAGCGAGAGACAACCTGTCACACACACACTGAAGCGAGAGATAATCTGTCACACACACACTAAAGCGAGAGATGACGGTATCAAAACGAGTGATAACAATATTAACGCGAATGATGAGAACTACCTAGTATAACCTTGAACGTAGATTGTATGCTCAAACCTTGTTCCTCTCCTTTGGATCTCCCCTACCAACTTTTCCATGATATGTACGTTTTAATAAGCAAAACTTTTAATAATTAGCTCGTTGTTTACATTGCACGTACTAGTACGCATACCTACTCACAAAATGTGCAGATTAAACTTGTCATGATGATGTTAACGTTGATATACCTGTGACTGCTGTCGTGGCATTACAGGATTGCTTGTAACCCATAATGCACAACAAAAATAAAGAATTACAAAAAAAAAAACAAATATAGGATACCGTATATACTCGAGTATAAGCCGACCCGAATATAAGCCGAGGCCCCTAATTTTACCCCCCAAAAATGGGAAAACGTATTGACTCGAGTATAAGACTAGGGTGGGAAATGCAGCAGCTACTGGTAAATTTCTAAATAAAATTAGATCCTAAAAAAAAATATATTAATTGAATATTTATTTACAGTGTGTGTATAATGAATGCAGTGTGTGTATAATGAATGTAGTGTGTGTATAATGAATGTAGTGTGTGTATAATGAATGCAGTATGTGTATAATGAATGCAGTGTGTGCGTATGAGTGCAGTGTGTGCGTATGAGTGCTGCGTGTGTATGAGTGCAGCGTGTGTATGAGTGCAGCGTGTGTATGAGTGCAGCGTGTATGAGTGCAGCGTGTGTATGAGTGCAGCGTGTGTATGAGTGCAGCGTGTGTATGAGTACAGTGTGTGTGTATGAATGCAGTGTATGCGTATGAGTGCAGTGTGTGTATGAGTGCAGCGTGTGTGTATGAGTGCAGCGTGTGTATGAGTGCAGCGTGTGTATGAGTGCAGCGTGTGTGTATGAGTGCAGCGTGTGTATGAGTACAGTGTGTGTGTATGAATGCAGTGTGTGCAGCGTGTGTGAGTGCAGCGTGTGTATGAGTGCAGCGTGTGTATGAGTGCAGCGTGTGTATGAGTGCAGCGTGTGTATGAGTGCAGTGTGTGTGTATAAGTGCAGTGTGTGTGTATAAGTGCAGTGTGTGTGTATGAATGCAGTGTGTGTATGAATGCAGTGTGTGTGTATGAGTGCAGTGTGTGTGTGTGTGTATGAGTGCAGTGTGTGTGTGTGTGTGTGTGTGTTGCAGAGCTTTGGTGGGGGTGGGCAATTTTATTATTCTTTGTGTAATTATTTTAATATTTTTTTAATTATAATTTCTTATTATTATTTTATTTAATTTAATTTTTTAATTTTATTATTTTTGTATTTATTTTTTTCGGCCCCCCTCCCTGCTTGATATATGGCAGGGAGGGTGGCTCTCCTTCCCTGGTGGTCCAGTGGCATTGGCAGTTCAGTGGGGGGGCTGTGGGGGGCTGGCAGAGCTGTAACTTACCTTTCCTGCAGCTCCTGTCAGCTCTCTCGGCACAGAGGAGGAGAGAGCTGACAGGAGCTGCAGGAGAGGTAAGTAAATGCTCTCTGCAGCCCCCACAGCCCCCAGTCTGTATTATGGCAATGTAAATTGCCATAATACAGACTATTGACTCGAGTATAAAAAATGTGCTGAAAAACTCGGCTTACACTCGATTATATGTGGTATGTATAGTTTCCTTAAATTATGGTGGAACAAACAAATAGCACAAATTCTAGGTTTTGTTTTTGTTTAGCATTTGGAAATGTGCCTCCATCCTTAAAGGCAGAGTAAATAGTGGGAACCGCACTCAATCCAAACGGCCAAGGGCGCTCCAGATCAGGACCAGCAATCCCAGGACAATATACAAAGAAGAAAAGATCACAGGCACTCCAAATTTTAAGCCGTATGCAGCTTTAATGTAACAAAATACAATGCAACATTTCGACCAACAAATGTCTTTTTCAAGCTGACACCACATGGTGATAAATGAGCTTATATAGCAAACAACATGACAAACAGGAAATCAATCCATAATTCAATTAACTAATTAACAAGGTTTGTTAATTGATACAACAGAGTTTTTTTGAAAACAACAAATATCAAGAAAGTGATATTGCAAAAAAAGGACAAATATAAATATTCATTGTGTCAAATTCATCAAAAAGTAATACATCAATCACCAGTTGTAAAGACATAAATTATTAAGCAATGCTGTACTAGTTAGAGATAGTCTGGAATGTATATAAATGTAAATAAGCATCCTACTGTGACATCAAAGATCAGTACTTATTACCAGTAGTTTACATGAGTAGCTTACCTATAAGTGCCCAAAAAATGGAGGAGAGAACAAAAGAAATAAACTAAAACAGAAAAAAACTAAAACAGAAAAAAAACAAGAAATGTATGATAAGCTTCCCTTCTATCATCCGAACGCGGTCCACTTCCGGGTATGTGAGCCGCACGTGACGTCACTGGAACGCACACGCGGCAGTCCGTCAGATACGGAGTTGGCATAGTGATCATAATAACATGGCTCCGTGCAGACAGCAAAACCGGACATGCGCAATGTGCTGCAAGGCACAGAGCGTATGAGTATTACAAGATATATCTCCCAGAGCATGCATCTAACCAAATCTCTAAATATACCCTAAGTTAAAGTCAGAATATGTCATATATAATATAATCAAGGGCATAGTAATTGAGGGCATAGTAATTGATCATGCCCATATCTAATTAAAAAACAAAATAAGGAATACTCCAAATCACACAAAATAAATAATAATAAAAAATAAACAATAAATAATAATAATATAATAATAAATAAAAAAGATGTAAAGAATAATAACAATAGTAATACATAATCATAAAAACTATAAAAATAAACATAAATATAACTAAAAGTAACTAAAAATAAGAATAAATAAATATAAAAAATAAAAATAAATATAAATAAAAATAAATATAATTAAAATAAAAAATAATAAAAAAATAAATAATAAAAAATAAAAAAATTAAAAATAAATAAAAATGATAAAAAATAAAAAATAAAATAAAATAATAATAAATAAAGAATAGACATAAAATAAAAAAATGAAAATTAAAAATAAATAAATAATAAAAACTAATAAGTGAAGATAAGTAAATAAAAAGGAAAAAGAGAAAAAAGGAAAAAATACATGTTCTCCTCCTCATAGGCACTCAAGGTTTAAGGGTATAAACTAAACAACCCAGCATTGATCCTAGCATAATACAAAAACAAAAAGTAAAGAAGAAAAGAGAATAGTCTTTACATGCACAAGATACATATTACACTATTGACTACGAGGAAGACAGGGACAAAGGAGATATCTACTGTGCAAATATATGGCTCTCAATTATTAAGTGCTAAAAAATGAGAAATCACTAGAATAAGAAATCACTAATATATTATCTGTTGAATATAGTGTGAACTATAGTGATGAAGTGCAAGTGCTACAAATCAAGAAATATCAAAAAATAAAATAAAAAATTATTTTACTTACAAGAAACATAGTGATCAATGTGTGTATCACTTAAACAATGTGTGTAACACTAAAACATAATAACACCATGATTTAATACTTATTAGAAGTGTTGATTATTTATAGACATATAGTGCCATCAAATTTTAGTAGTCCCCGAGAAGTCCAAGGTATCATGTCATGTAACAGAGAGAAAAAGGGTGTCAAAAAAGAGCCAGCACCCGAAATCTAAAACATCCTGTAAAACAAGAAAATTAAATTAAAAACAATAAAATCAACCAATCATTCCTTAAATGAGCATAGATAAATCATATTCATAATTCAAGCCTCTTGGATGTAATGTGTCAAGTTCCCGTATCCAAAATGCCTCACGTAGTAGAAGTCTCCTATTCCTGTCTCCCCTCCTGGGTAATTCTATAATTTGTTCCAAGATCTGGAATCTAAGTTGAGAGACCCCATGTCTAGCCTCTGCAAAATGTGAAGGTATAGGCAAGTCAGTCAGTCCAGTCCGAATCGTCGACTTATGTTTAGAGAATCTCATCTTAAATTTCTGACTAGTCTGTCCAACATATAAAAGGCCACACGGGCATTTCAATGTATAAACAACGAAGTCAGAGTTGCAAGTCAAATGTTGTTTAACCCCTTAAGACCGCAGGACGTACTATGCCGTCCTTATTTTGGTGGCTCTAAACGCCGCAGGACGGCATAGTACGTCCTGGGCGGTCTTCAGCCCCACGTGGCCGGCGGAACATGGCTGCTGCAGATCGCGGTCGGGGGGCATGCCTGGCCCCCCAGGCAGCCCCCCTGTGCCTGGGGACCGCGGTCTGCAGCTTCACTGCGATCGGTATTTACCATGTGTCAGCCGATTTGAAATCGGCTGACACATGGAGCCGGCCGCATTCTTCTGCAGCAGATCGCGGTCGGGGGACATGCCTGGCCCCCCAGGCAGCCCCCCTGGGGTCAGTGACCGCGATCTGAACTGTCAGGCTGCAGTCTGATCACACTGACAGGCTGCCATAGCCTGTCAGTGCGATCAGTGTTACTATGTGTCAGCCCATTGGCTGACACATGTAACTGCAGCCATTAGCCCCCTACAGATCGCGGTGGGGGCATGCCTGTACCTCCCAGGCATCCCCCTGTGGCCAATTACCGCGATCTGTAGGAGGTGATCACAGTGACAGCCAGTCACTGTGATCACTGTTAGTATGTGTCAGCCAATGATCTCAGATCACTGGCTGACACATTGTCTCTGCCCCTCTCCTCACCTCACTTCGATCTGAGAGAGAGAGGCAGAGAGATCGTGGTTTTTGCAGCTCCTGTGGAAAAAGAAAGTTTAATTTTTTTTTCAAAGTTTTAAAATTTATATTTTATTTAACCCTTTCAGTGCTGATCACAGCATATTACTGTGATCAACCTGATTAGGGTATTTATTTATTATTATTTTTTTGGATCAAAAAAAAATTATTTCTAATTTTTTTTTGATCCTTTGTGTCAGTCGCAGCAACCCAAATCTCCATTACCCTTTCCCCGCTGCCGTGATCACTATACTGTACAGTATATCTGCTGTACAGTACTGTATCAGTGATCACTGTGATCAGAGGGCTCTCTGATCAGACTGACCTTTTTTAGGGTTATTTTTACATATCAAAAAATAACCCTTTCAGTTTTAAAAACTTTTTTGGGTCAAAAAAATTATTTCTAATTTTTTTTGACCCTTTGTGTCAGTCGCAGCAACCCAAATCTCCATTACCCTTTCCCCGCTGCCGTGATCACTATACTGTACAGTATATCTGCTGTACAGTACTGTATCAGTGATCACTGTGATCAGAGGGCTCTCTGATCAGACTGACCTTTTTTAGGGTTATTTTTACAGATCAAAAAATAACCCTTTCAGTTTTAAAAACTTTTTTGGGTCAAAAAAATTATTTCTAATTTTTTTTGACCCTTTGTGTCAGTCGCAGCAACCCAAATCTCCCTTAACCCTTTCCCCGCTGCCGTGATCACTAAACTGTACAGTTTATCTGCTGTACAGTACTGTATCAGTGATCACTGTGATCAGAGGGCTCTCTGATCAGACTGACTTTTTTTTAGGGTTATTTTTATAGATCTGAAAATAACCCTTTCAGTGTACTGATTGCAGCTGCCTATACTGTGATCAGTACATTTATATTATTTTTTGAGGGCGGGTAGTAGGTGTTAGGCAGGTAGATAATTAATTACCCACTTTAGTATATCAATTAATTAATTTGTCCCCCTAGAATGGCACGTCGCTACTCAGCCGAGGAGGCGTATGCCATTCTGGCAGGCAGTGATAGTGACACTCTGCAAGACAGTGACACTATCACTGCCTCTGACATTGAGCCTCTGAGTGAGACCTCAAGTGATGGTGCCCCACCACCACTCACAAGAGGACGCTCAGCAAGCCCAATGCCAGGCGGAGACTGGGTGCCTCCAAATATGATGGCCCCAGAAATACCGCCGTTCACTGTTACACCTGGCATCACTGTAACAGTGGACGACTGCGAGCCAATTCGTTTTTTTGAGCTCTTTATGTCAGACGATATATTTGAGCTCATGGCTCAGCAAACAAATTTGTTTGCTATGCAGTATCTCTCTGCACATCCGGGGTCCCATCATGGTCGCAGGAATATGTGGAGACCCACGGATGTCGCAGAGATGAAGCGGTTTTGGGCTTTAACCCTAATGATGGGTATTGTAAAAAAGCCCAGTATCAGGTCCTACTGGAGCAAGCAACGTATCCTGGCTACACCTCTTTTCCCTGAGGTTATGTTGAGGGATCGCTACCTGCAACTGCTGCGATTCCTTCATTTTAATGATAACTCGCTGTGTCCCCCTAGAAACGACCCACTGTTTGACAGGCTATATAAAATTCGGCCCTTTATTCAACTCCTGTCAGACAAATTTTCTGAAAATTATGTCCCCGATAAAGATATTTCAATTGACGAGTCCCTTATGAAATTTAAAGGTCGACTGCTATTTAAGCAATATATTCCATCGAAGCGGTCCCGATATGGCGTTAAATTTTATAAATTATGTGAATCCTGTACTGGTTACACATGGGCGTTTCGCATTTACCAGGGGAAGGATAGCCATCTTGACCCACCAGGATGCCCTGATTCTGTGGGTACAAGTGGCAAGATTGTTTGGGATCTAATCCTTCCCTTGTTGAATAAGGGATATAGGCTATGGGTTGACAATTATTATACCAGTATAGAATTATTTAAAAATTTATATTGTTTTGAAACCCTAGCCTGTGGCACAGTGAGGAAGAATCGCAGGGGTTTCCCCCAAGCCCTGGCAAGTGGCAGAAGCAGTAGAGGTTCCTCTTCAGCTCTCCGCCAGGATGAGTTGCTTGCTCTTCGCTTCAGAGATAGGAAAGATGTATACATGCTGTCTACGATGCATGACGAAAGTACAGTGCCAGTGTCTGTGAGAGGTAGCACTGAGCATCTGGAAAAGCCGAAGTGCATTGTAGACTACAGCAAGTTTATGGGGGGAGTAGACTTGGCTGACCAATGCATACAGCCCTATCTGGTGAACCGAAAAACTAGGACCTGGTACAAGAAAATTGCAATCTACGTGAGCCAGATTGCAATTTTCAATGCCTATGTCCTCTATACAAAAGAGGTCATAGGTAGGCCCTGCCCTTTCCTCGAATTCACATTAAGCATTTTGTCCCGTATGTTATTTACCCAGCCCCCCAATCCCACTTTGGAATCAGGAGATCTCCAAAGACTTTGTGGCAAACACTTCCCTTCCCGAATCCCATCCACCCCTAGTAAAAAAGCTCCCCAAAAAAAGTGCCGTGTTTGCTACAAGAAAGGAGTCCGAAAGGACTCCAGTTTTTATTGTCCAACCTGCCCATCTCTACCCGCCCTCTGCATAACAGACTGTTTCAAAGTCTACCATACAGAGCTGAATTTCTGAATCACTCTGTATGGGACTTTGGCAGTTTGTTTGCTTGATTTACCTGGATTTCTGACCTCGGCTTGTCCTGACTACGCTTTGTTAGCTGCCTGTACCGACCCATTGGCTTGTTTTACCGACTACTCTGAATTCTGCATTCCCCTGACCTTGGCCTGTCCCTGTTTACGCTAGCCATTCTAAAGTGGCTACACCAAACAACTCAAAATACTACATTTGTAGTACTTGAAATGTGACTTCCCAATAAAAAACTGATCACAGGGTTAATGCTGTGATTAGCACTGAAAGGGTTACAAAAAATAGTTTTTTTTTTTCGTTTTTTTTACTTCTCAAACTTTTCGCACAGTGACTCTCTATGTGATATCAAAGATCTATCTGCCTCTCTCTGCCTTCAGATCAAAGTGTATGTGGGGTACTGTTCTATTCATGTGATATAATAAAAACCTGGAAACATGGTACATGTAGGTACTGTTATATTCAAAAGACAGTGTTAAATCAAAATACTAAGTCTCTAGTGCACTAACTAATATCAGGATTATGACATTTCCAGTGAAAATGCTATTTATCTGATTAAAAAGACAAAAATCAAAGTAGAAATCACTACATGGGCCCAGCATTTCTGTTAAAATGGCTAGACCTAACATCTCAAATTATGCCATTTGTTATACTCTGGGGTGCCTACTTTTGAAAATGGTTTGCCATAACGGTGGGAATGTTATTACCCAGGCTGCCATACTCTCTGAAAAGCTACATAGGCCCAGAAAATAATATTGGCAAACTTACAAGCTGAAAGGGCATCTAATATATTTCGCCCTGTGACTTATCAGTAAAATCTGAAATAATAGTACGTGGGGGTACCGTTATATTCAGAAGACAGTGTTAAATCAAAATACCAAGTCTCTAGTGCACTAACTAATATCTGTATTATGACATTTCCAGTGAAAATGCTATTTATCTGATTAAAAAGACAAAAATCAAAGTAGAAATCGCCACATGGGCCCAGCATTTCTGTTAAAATGGCTAGACCTAACATCTCAAATTATGCCATTTGTTATACTCTGGGGTGCCTACTTTTGAAAATGGTTTGCCATAACGGTGGGAATGTTATTACCCAGGCTGCCATGCTCTCTCAAAGGCGAGATAGACCCAGAAAATCACTTTGTTAAATTGCCAACTTTGAAAAGGACATCTAATATTTTTGTCCCCATGACTTCCCCCCCAAAACAGAGAATCTAGTACATGGGGGTACTGTTACATTCAGGAGACAATGTTAAATACAAATAGTGAGGCTTTGTTGCAATAACTCATATCAGGAATATGAAATGTCCTGTGAAAATGGAGTTCATGTGCGTGAAAAAGCACAAATAAAGCTATAACCCCTATGTGGGCCCTTCATTTCTGATAAAGTGGTTAGACCAAACATCTTGCAATGCACCATTTCTTATACTCTGGGTTGCCTACTTTTGAAAATGGTATGCCATAATAGTGGAAATGTTATTACCCAGGCTGCCATGCTCTCTCAAATGCGATATAGGCCCAGAAAATCACTTTGCCAAATTTCAATGTAATAAAGCCTAAATGGATAAGCCGTATATATGACCGTGTAACTTTCCAAAACACCATAAAACCTATACATGGGGGGTACCATGGCGCTCGTGAGACCTCACTGAGCAGAACTAGGAGTGTTTCAGGGCAGTAAACTATATACTAACAATAATATTATCAGTGAAAGTACAGATTTTATGTGAAAAATGCAAAAAAAAAAACCAAACACTAAATTTGGCTAGGGTTTGTGCTCAAGTGGCTACTACAAATGACTGGGCATACCCCATTTTGAATACCCTGGGATGTCTACTTTTTCAAATGGTATGCCATGATGGGGGTAATTTTCATTTCTTGGCTGCCATACGGTCTCAAAGGCAGCCTGGACACTGCAAACTAATCTGACAAATTTCAAGGTGAAAAAGCATAAATGGATAAGCCGTATATATGACCCTGAAACTTTTCAAAACCCCATAAAACCTATACATGGGGGGTACCATGGCGCTCGTGAGACCTCACTGAGCAGAACTAGGAGTGTTTCAGGGCAGTAAACTATATACTAACAATAATATTATCAGTGAAAGTACAGATTTTATGTAAAAAAAAGAAAACACAAAAAAACCCGCTAACTTTGGCTAGGGTTTGTGCCCAAGTGGCTACTACAAAAGACTGGCCATACCCCATTTTGAATACCCTGGGATGTCTACTTTTTCAAATGGTATGCCATGATGGGGGTAATTTTCATTTCTGGGCTGCCATACGGTCTAAAAGGCAACCTAGGTCACTCAAACCAATCTGTCAAATTTCTATGCAGAAAATAAAATAATGGACAAGTCGTATATTTGACCCTGTAACTTTCCAAAACCCCATAAAACCTATACATGGGGGGTACTGTTTTACTCGTGAGACATTTCTGAATACAAATATGTATGTTTTATTGCAGGAAAACCGAATAGTATTCTGACATTAACAGTTAAATTGCCATGCTGAAATTGAAAAATAACAAGATTTCATAATTTTTTCAAGTTTTTTAGATTTTATTCATATAAAATGGAGTTCCATACATGAATGTTTGATATTAAATGAAAGCCCTGTTTCCCCTGAACAAAATGATATATAATAAGTGTGGGTGCACTTAGTATGAAAGAGGTAAATTATTGTTGAACAGACATATAGTAAAATTCTGTGGTTTGTTTACATTTTTTTTGGATCACAACTTGTACATTTGGCTGCGGTCTTAAGGGGTTAATCAAGTACTTTTTGCCACTATATGGGTGATAAATAACATCCCCCCGATCATAGAATGACAGGAGACACAATTATAACAAGGAAAATTTCCTTGTTTAACAACACTTGAAGCGTTACTTGACTGAGGGACCAAAGTTTTAACTAACTTAGCGAGGTGCCTCTTTTGTAGGGAAACATAGGCCTTTGGGAGAATTCCACTATATTGGGGTGGCATTGGGAAAGAACATGCCAATGTCTATATACAATCCTCCGCAACTCGTCTGAATACCTTCCAAATTTGGACACAAATTTTAGCCTATTGTGATTTCGTTGATGTTTATGAGAATGAAGAAAATACTCTCTATCCTGATCCTTGATCTGATTAAGTTGATCATTCAACAATGGCAAGGGATAACCCCGTTCCGTAAATCTAGTGGTCATCTCATCCAAACGCCTCTCCACAAGATCATCGGCAGATACAAGTCTCCGAACACGTGTGTATTGACTCTTGGGGAGGGCTTTAAAGATAGCTGGAGGATGAGCACTAGAAAAATGAAGAATTGTGTTTTTGTCCATCGTCTTCCTATATAAATCAGTCATAAGCCTATCTTCATGCTTTTTAATCAAAATGTCTAGGAATGGTATCTCAACCATATCATAAGTCATTGTAAATTTAATGTCTTCAGAACATGTATTCAAGAAACTGTAAAATTCTTTAAGGGACTCCAATGTGCCAACCCACAGCAGCAGCACGTCATCAATATAACGCCACCACCTAGTGGCAAATTGTTGAAATAACATGTGAGGATAAATACATTTCTCTTCCATTTCTGACATGAAAATGCTAGTGTATGTGGGTGCCACATTGGAGCCCATCAAAGTACCCTTTAATTGCAAGAAGAATTCATTTTGAAACAAAAAATAGTTCTCTTTCATAACAATCTCCAAAAGTACCATAAGAAAATTCAAGACATCACCATTAAAACCCAATGAAATGAATGCTGATCTTGCAGCCGCCAGGCCAGCATCATGCTCAATAGAGGTATATAAACTTGTCACATCCAATGTGAGAAGAACCAAGATTTCATTAGGTGATATCTCTTTGAGTGATATTTCTTTAAGTTTCAATAGCACCTCAGTAGTGTCTCTCACATAAGACCTAATGTTAACCAAAAAAGGCCTCAGAATGTTATCAAGGAATTTAGCTAAAGGAGAAAGTAGAGAACCAATCCCTGCTACTATAGGTCTACCAGGTGGTCTAATCAAAGATTTGTGAATTTTGGGGAGAGTATATAAGGCTGGTACTACCGGTGTAGTTTCCAACAGAAATTTAAACAATTCCTTATCAATGATAAGGTTATCCAAAGCCTGTTTTAAATTTTTTTTTTATTAGAATGGTTAAATGGTTAAAATGATGCAATATCTGAATATGAGATCAACAATGACATGAGCCCTGGTTCAATAATGAAAAAAAATTAAAGTGTCTGTAATAACAAGTAATGATTTTTTTCCCAATTTATTTACATACATAAGATGTTTTAAGAAGAGTTTGCTGTGAATGTTCTGATCTGTTTTTTGTGAATCTCTGCATTGTTAAGATTATCTATTTAGTGACAGGGGGAAAAAAAAAGTATTTTAGAATGAATGGATCATCATCATTTTATCATAATTTTAACAACGGAGACAAAAAGATGTCCAACCTTTGACCACCAGCTGTAATTGGACTAGGAATTGTGGGAATTGTTTTCCTAATGCAGCTGGTGGCCTACTGTTGAACGTTCAAATGTAGCTGGGCTTTTTAAAGCTATTTTTTCAAATGCTAACTAAATGCAGTGGCGTACTAAGGGGGGGGCGGGGGGGGGCGGTCCGCCCCGGGTGCCATCCAGTAGGGGGGTGCCACACTCTGTCCCTCCTGCTGGTCGTCCTCTCCCTCGCGGCTCAGGCGCTCAGTGAGTGAGTCAGAGCACAGGGAGGGGATTCCCAGCCTGTGTTCTGAGTCATCACTGAGCACCAGGGATGCTGTTATGGAGTGTACCAGCAGGGGGCGCAGAGCGTGCATTCTGCAAGGTTTCTCCCCTGCGGACACTCTGCCTGCACCTCCTGCACTGCCTGGGATGGAGAGAGTCAGCCATTGAATCATGGTAAGAAAATATTATTGTAAATTCACCCTCACTCCCTCCCTCAGTCACCCTGTCACCCCCCCTCACCCTGTCACCCCCTCCCTCAGTCACCCTGTCACCCCCCTCACCCTGTCACCCCCTCACCCCCTCCCTCAGTCACCCTGTCACCCTCCCTCACCCTGTCACCCCCTCCCTCAGTCACCCTGTCACCCTCCCTCACCCTGTCACCCCCTCCCTCAGTCACCCTGTCAACCCCTCAATCACCCTGTCACCCCCTCCCTCAGTCACCCTCTCACCCCCTCCCTCAGTCACCCTGTCACCCCTCTCAATCACCCTGTCACCCCCTCCCTCAGTCACCCTGTCACCCCCCTCAATCACCCTCTCACCCCCTCC
Organism: Pelobates fuscus; assembly: GCF_036172605.1. NCBI lineage: Eukaryota > Metazoa > Chordata > Amphibia > Anura > Pelobatidae > Pelobates > Pelobates fuscus. The sequence goes on from NC_086324.1 coordinate 53,652,717, forward strand.
CTCAGCCACCCTCTCACCCCCTCCCTCAGTCACCCTCTCACCCCCTCCCTCAGTCACCCTCTCACCCCCCACACAGTCACCCTGTCACCCCCCCTCAGTCACCCTCTCAACCCCTCCCTCAGTCACCCTGTCACCAGTCACCCCCCCTCAGTCACCCTGTCACCAGTCACCCCCCCTCACCCTGTCACCCCCCTCACCCTGTCACCCTGTCACCCCCCTCAGTCACCCTGTCACCCCCTCCCTCAGTCACCATCTCACCCCCTCCCTCAGTCACCCTCTCACCTCCTCCCTCAGTCACCCTGTCACCCCCCTCAGTCACCCTCTCACCCCCTCCCTCAGTTACCCTGTAACCCCCCCTCAGTCACCCTGTCACCAGTCACCCCCCCTCACCCTGTCACCACCCCTGAGTCACTCTCTCACCCCCTCCCTCAGTCACCCCCCTCAGTCACCCTGTCACCAGTCACCCCCTCAGTCACCCTGTCACCCCCTCCCTCAGTCACCCTGTCACCCCCTCCCTCAGTCACCCTCTCACCCCCTCCCTCAGTCACCCTCTCACCCCCTCCCTCAGTCACCCAGTCACCCTGTCACCCCCCCTAGTCACCCTCTCAACCCCTCCCTCAGTCACCCTGTCACCAGTCACCCCCCCCAGTCACCCTGTCACCAGTCACCCTGTCACCCCCCCTCAGTCACCCTGTCACCAGTCAACTCCACAGTCACCCTGTCACCCCCCTCAGTCACCCTGTCACCCTGTCACCAGTCACCCCCCAGTCACTCTGTCACCCCCTCCCTCAGTCACCCTGTCATCCCCCCTCAGCCACTCAGTCACCCCCTCAGTCACTCTGTCACCAGTCACCCCCTCCCCAGTCACCCTGTCACCAGTCACCCCCTCCCTCAGTCAGCCTGTCACTCTGTCACCAGTCACCCCCCCAGTCACCAGTCACCCCTCCCTCAGTCACCCCCCCTCAGTCACTCTGTCACCAGTCACCCCCTCCCTCAGTCATCCTGTCACCCCCTCCCTCAGTCATCCTGTCACCCCCTCCCTCAGTCACCAGTCAACCCCTCCCTCAGTCACCCTGTCACCCCCTCCCTCAGTCACCAGTCAACCCCTCCCTCAGTCACCCTGTCACCCCCTCCCTCAGTCACCCTGTCACCCCCTTCCTCAGTCACCCTGTCACCAGTCACCCCCTCCCTCAGTCACCCTGTCACCCAGTCACCCCCTCCCTTAAATGTCCTTAAATATGTCAATCCCACATAAGGATAACAAATAAGTGAGTTATCTACTAAACAACCTAAAGATTAAAATTAAGAAAAAGGCTTTTTAAATTTTGATCTTTTAGCTGTTTAGTAGAGAATTCCCTAAATTGGTGCCCTTATGTGAGATTCCATAGGTAAAGATACCAAATTAGGGTGCTGTTTAGCAGATAGCTCCCTTATTTGGTGTCCTTAAATATGGCAATCCCACATAAGGATAAGAAATAGGGGAGTTATCCGCTAAACAAAGATCAAAGTTAAGAGGTGTCAGCCATCCCTGAAATCTAGGTCGCTAATGTGAATTCTATGCAAATGTGTTGTCTGATGCCAGCATGCACAACATGCTGTCGTCAGACAGCCAATGGCATTACATTCCCCCATTACCTAGTGAAAATTATTCATGCTTCCAGCCTCCACTGTTTATGTGCCTCCCCTATATATTGTTCCTAGAGTCACCACTGCTTCAGGGACCCAGTTGTGCGCGGTGGTGCTTTAATGGTGCGACCAGGCTTCTGTAATAATATAATGGCAGCCCTGGGGGAAGTTAAATTCAGTCACTTCCTCCCAGCTAACACTGAGACACGCAGGATGGAGGGCGGCACTGATTGGGAGAGAACTAGAGCCCAACTCCCAACAGCCTCAGCCAGCAGGTACTAAACAGGAGGATGGCATTGTGTCTGTGTAGTTGCATGTGTGTAAATGTGTGTCTGTATCTGCATGTGTGTCAGTGTGTGAATATATCTGCATACATCTCAGCATCTTGCCAACACTACACACAAACACATCCCTGCATTCCGGTGCAAACACTACATACAAACACACCTCTGTATTAAAACATCACCATTATATATAACCACACCACTGCATCTCGCCAACACTACACACAAAAGCATGCCTGCATTAAAATGCCAACACTACATACAAACAGACCCATTCATTCACTCACACTTACTCCATACAAAAGCATGCTTAAAACATGCAAGCACTGCTCAATGCTACATACATTAAAAAAATAGTGGGTGTTTTGTACATTTTAAAGTGCAGGGGGGAGAGGGGGGTGGGGTGCCAAAACTAGGACCCGCCCCGGGTGCCATATGCTCTAGGTACGCCCCTGACTAAATGTATGTTCCGCGAGACTGAAGATACAATTATGTAAAACTGTTGGTTTTGGTTTTGTTTATTTTATTTATTTATTTTCTCTAGTTGTATATCCTGGCTTTCAGAAGGCATTCTATCTCTTAACAAGGAATATGCTTTCATTTTCAGTACAAAAAAATGAATGTATGATTGAAACCCAGGTTTCAGATGAGAGGGGTTTTTACATCATGACTGGGGAGCTTTGATTGATTGTTCTTGGGTAAGTTTTAATATCCAGAAATCGGCATTCATTTTTATTTTCCACTTTTCTTATTTCTGGATGGGGACGTTTCCGAAAAATCAATGGACTAAAACTAAATTCCTGCAATTACTATTGAAATGTTACCTTATTATTAATAATCTAGTCTTTAAAACTGTGGTCTCTCTTTTATTGTATGTAATTGTAAGATATCCAAAAATAGTGATAACGTAGAGAATGATAATTTACCCAGTGGTTTGGGGTTTTTTATACAGTGTATGAAATTATATTCAACCGTATCCATTTATTATTGCTGAAAACTGACATAATAAAGACATAATAAAAACAAAAAAAGAGAGAGATAACAAAATGCATTCTGGATTATTGTGAGGTTTTAAATTTAGTATGGACTCAAATTATATTATTCTTTATTTAAATAGCTTAAATTGTAGTGTTCTATTGACTAAACAAAGCTCTGGTGAGTTAAAGGGGCAAGCCAAGTATCCACAAACTAGGTGCAGGTTAGGTTACGTTATAACTAGTGTGAAAAAGTGTTTGTTTAGGTTAAAAAATATATATAATTCTGTTCCACAGGCCCACTCTCCCAACCTGCAGTTTTCAGTTTTTGTCCCAAAGATGGCTGGTACAACCACATAGCCTTTTGGGACCGTGAGTTAAAGTCAAACAACAAACACATGGGAGATCTATAAAAATGTTCCGTTCTACTCTAAAGTTCTAAAAGTGTGGCTGTTACCATGGAAATTTGTAGAACCAACAGACTTTCTGTGTCTGCAGGCATGTTCCTTCCTGATTATTATGAGGGGTTTGACCTCATTCCATGGACCTTTGTCCATGGGTTTATTCCGCAACTCGCATTTCCACTCGTGACATAGGTTTAGTGGAACTGCTCAATAAACTGAGCAGTTCCTTTTGCAAGCTGTGTTTAGATATAGCCCTGATGGTAACATGCATAATTGAATGCATGATTGTGTTCATTTGGAGTATATAGCAAATAGTAATTTTTATATATATATATATATATATATATATATATATATATATATATATATATATATATATATACATACACACCACTTTTAAAGGGACACTCCAATGCCCAAATATATATATAAAAAAAAAATGTGCATCCATTTGTCTGGTTACAATTATGTGTCTGTTTGTCCACTCATTTTACAGCGCTATGGAATTTGCTGGTGCTATATAAATAATAAAATAATACACACCACACTCACAATATTTATACAAGGAACAATGAATTATGCACACTGAATGTGACAAATAGAACATTACTAAACTGAAAATCCTAAAAGGGACCTGTAAGTGACCCTAAATATCTAAGCAAACTACAAATAAATTCTCAATAATTACCAAAAAAAGCGCGCTAAATTAATCTGTAAATATAAAAAAGCAAATAATAGTGCAGACAATCTGGATAAACATAAAAGAAAAATTTTTTGGAGAAATACGAGGGGAAAAACTCAAATGTCCCAGAGCCCCATCACCCCTGGCTCTGGGTTTGCAAAGCTCCTTTGGAGAGGGGATATCCCCACACTGAAGATCGTTCCAAAAGATGTATCCACCAGCAGTTCAATAATACTGTATGAAAAAGAAGGGCAGGACTTGTACTTTGTTTTCTTTTATGTTTATCCAGATTGTCTGCACTATTATTTGCTTTTTTATATTTACAGATTAATTTAGCGCGCTTTTTTTTTGTAATTATTGTTTTCTATGCACATCTCTGTGTGTGTTATTGGTTAAAGTGCTGCCATATTGTCTGTATCACGTCCCAAAGAACATTGGTTCTTTTTGTACAAATAAATTCTCCCCTGCAGCTGGTCAGCTCAAACAAGGAAACAACACCACCAATCCAGGCACATGGGTCTGTTATCTATATAAATCTGGTCACCAAGAAGATATGGGACATGAAGTTCAACCACCAGCAGTAGTTTCAAATTTAAGATGAGTGGAATTGCTCAATAAGCTGATGGATGCCATACCACAGGGGTTGTCAATGTGATAGCAATGTTTTGCGGACTTTGCACATGGTTTCATCAAGCCGCTGATTGTGCACATGCTCAACATGGTTTGGCGTCTCAGCTGCTAAGGGAAGATAAGATTTTAAAAGGCTTCTATCTATGTAGTGTTATGTCATTATTAGCAACTATACACAGAGAGATAGGAACTGGGGACCTCCTTGCACCATAAGGGCACTACTTCTTGTCACCACTTCTTGTCTAAAGGCGTCAATGAGTATTCGTATTGGTGCTTAGAGTGTACCTTTTAAACACCACAACCCAGAACAAGCTTCTTTTAATGGTTTTATATTTTGAAAACCTCTTTGTAATAATTATGCCTAGTGTCGGGACAATGTCTCAGGGACTGTGCCATTTCCTTAATCTCACTGATAACAGGAAAGTAACCTTGCTTTGTCAATGTAAATTTTCTCCAACTTGATGTGTTATAGGAAGGTTCCAAGGACCATAACCACTACAGGTATTTGAAGCATCCCAGTGTAATTTGTCAAACTGTTTTAGTAGTTTGACAACTTACCTTGGTACCACTGGGTTGCCCCGGCTGCATACCCTGCTTCTGGGATCCTTCTACAGCTTAGCTTCACTGAGCTAAATAGGACCATGCAAGACTTCACTTCTTGTCTAAGAGAGTCAACTGAGCCCTCTCAGGAGAATCCAGTAACAGCCGACCATAGCTCTACTAAAACATCCAGCTTACCTGCAGCAGACCATAGGTGGCTCGGGGACCCAGGTAACTTGTACTTTAATGGTGTGACATGTTACAATGGGACAGCGCCAGTGCACTCCTGGTACCATAAACACTACAGAGGTCTATAGTGGTTACGGTGCTGGAAATGTTCCGCTTATGCTGGAAGTGCACAGTAGTGTTTGTGCTGTTTAGATTTTTCCTATGTATAATTTTATTTCATGCGCTCATGAAACTGATTTGCTAAAGTTTCCATTTATATTATATTCAAACAAAGATTATCTTCACTGCAACTCACCAATTCATTTTTTGTGTTAATACCATTGATTTATCATGGAGTTATGTTGGTTCCTGAGCTGAAAAAGGGATAATTGATCAATAAGCCTTGACATGGCACCTTAGAGGATTCCTTCACACTTTTTTCCATCCTTACAGTGGAACCTGATGGATATTGACCTTTCATGGCAAGACAATTACTTGGTAATAATTTAGAACTCAATGCAGTGTTTGGAGTTTTATTGAGTCTGACCGCTCTGTTCAATATTAAACCACTAATTCTTGATATCTAGCATAATTCATTCAAATTAACAGGTGTTTCTTTACAAATTTTATTAAAGAAAAATTAAAGGGAACCTCTATGCTGTACAATTACCTAGGTGGGTAGCAAGGGTGTAAGTAGTTCTCTTGTGCTATAGAATAAAAAATGAGTTGGACCCTAAAAGTAAAAAAAAAAAAAAAAGTTCTGTGCTATCTACTAGTGCAATTAACCACTGGCATAGTTTTTTTGTGTGTATGTTTTTTTCAGTGTATATGCTGAGTTTTCATGGCGTCCGGTACAAACACGGCAGAAGTGGCAAAATACAGTCACAGAGGATACTTTCTTTTGTTGTTTTGTTTTGTTGTTTTATGTCACAATTTAAATATTCAAATCCAGCACCATTATACCAACCATTGCAGGTCATGTTTAGAAAGAAAAATATGCAGACTTACCTTGCACCTCAATATTAAACTCTCCCTCCCTCTCCCTCCTCTCTCTTTTTCTCTGTCTTTCTCTCTCTCTCTCTCCCCACCCCCCCCCCCCCCCCCCCTCAAACAGTAGAGTGGGCACTATAAGAGTAGGAGCCAGAAGAAAGGTTCATCACATCTCAACTGTTGGGTGGAGGGTAAAATAATTATAGGATTGAGGATAGTACAATAATGAATTGAATGGACATCACGTATGTAGCACCGAAAAGAACTTGGATGTGGATATCTGTCACACTACCTCCAAATAGCAGAGAACACAATACTGTTTTAGGGGTGCCAGAACAATTGAGACACTTTGACTCAAGGACTACCCCTCAATAATCTTTAACTTATGGTAACATTTAAAACAGCACATAACATATAACTGTATGAGAAATTTGTAGGTAACAATACAACACAATAAAAAAATAATTCTACAGCAAAGAGGGAACACAGAAAATGAAAACATGGGGCATTTTGCCTACATATGCCACCATACGTAAAGACATGTAAATAATTTTTACAGGGCACATAATTTGTAAAATGATGTATAGAATGTGTGTATATAGTAGCGCTTATTCTTCAAGTAACAAAATGAGAAATCTGAAGCTCTGTGAGAACTCCCAGAAACCCCCCACAATTTATATATAGCGAACAAATACTGCAGCGTTAAGGTGATATACCCCCCACCAAAACATCAAAGTGCAGCGCTTACAATATATCAACTTACCCCTATATACACTGCTCAAAAAAATAAAGAGAACACTTAAACAACACAATGTAACTCCAAGTCAATCACATGTCTGTGAAATCAAACTGTCCACTGAGTGACAATCAATTTCACATGCTGTTGTGCAAATGGGATAGACAACAGGTGGAAATTATAGGCAATTAGCAAAACACCCCCAATAAAGGAGTGGTTCTGCAGGTGGTGACCACAGACCACTTCTCAGTTCCTATGCTTCCTGACTGATGTTTTGGTCACTATTGAATGCTGGCGGTGCTTTCACTCTAGTGGTAGCATGAGACGGAGTCTACAACCCACACAAGTGGCTCAGGTAGTGCAGCTCATCTAGGATGGCACATCAATGCGAGCTGTGGCAAGAAGGTTTGCTGTGTCTGTCAGCGTAGTGTCCAGAGCATGGAGGCGCTACCAGGAGACAGGCCAGTAGATCAGGAGATGTGGAGGAGGGCAACAACCCAGCAGCAGGACCGCTACCTCCGCCTTTGTGCAAGGAGGAACAGGAGGAGCACTGCCAGAGCCCTGCAAAATGACCTCCAGCAGGCCACAAATGTGCATGTGTTTGCTCAAACGGTCAGAAACAGACTCCATGAGGGCCCGACGTCCACAGGTGGGGTTTGTGCTTACAGCCCAACACCGTGCAGGACGTTTGGCATTTGCCAGAGAACACCAAGATTGGCAAATTTGCCGCTGGCGCCCTGTGCTCTTCACAGATGAAAGCAGGTTCACACTGAGCACATGTGACAGACGTGACAGAGTCTGGAGACGCCGTGGAGAACGTTCTGCTGCCTGCAACATCCTCCAGCATGACCGGTTTGGCAGTGAGTCGGTAATGGTGTGGGGTGGCATTTATTTGGGGGGCCGCACAGCCCTCCATGTGCTCGCCAGAGGTAGCCTGATTGCCATTAGGTACCGAGATGAGATCGTCAGACCCCTTGTGAAACCATATGCTGGTGTGGTTGGCCCTGGGTTCCTCCTAATGCAAGACAATGCTAGACCTCACATGGCTGGAGTGTGTCAGCAGTTCCTGCAAGACGAAAGCATTGATGCTATGGACTGGCCCGCCCGTTCCCCAGACCTGAACCCAATTGAGCACATCTGGTACATCATGTCTCGCTCTATCCACCAAAGTCACGTTGCACCACAGACTGTCCAGGAGTTGGCAGATGCTTTAGTCCAGGTCTGGGAGGAGATCCTTCAGGAGACCATACGCCACCTCATCAGGAGCATGCACAGGCATTGTAGGGAGGTCATACAGGCACGTGGAGGCCACACACACTACTGAGCCTCATTTTAACTTGTTTTAAGGACATTACATCAAAGTTGGATCAGCCTGTAGTGTGTTTTTCCACTTTAATTTTGAGTGTGACTCCAAATCCAGACCTCCATGGGAAATTTGATTTCCATTTTTTTTATTTTTGTATGACTTTGTTGTCAGCACATTCAACTATGTTAAAAACAAAGTATTTCAGAAGAATATTAATTCATTCAGATCTAGGATGTGTTATATTTGTGTTCCCTTTATTTTTTTGAGCAGTGTCTAAAACTTGGGGAAATGTGTTTCCCTGTATATATAAAAGAGAGAGAAAAACACAATAGTGCAATAAATTAATCACTGATATATAGTATGTGAATGTAGAGTTAATATATGCTCAAAATGTATTGAGCCTTTTACAGGGTATGGCTCTGAATGTATTGAAGGGCACAGATACGCTTACGTTTAGAGCCACACCATATAAAAGGTTCAATACATCGTTAGCATTTATTATTGTTGGTATTTATATAGTGCCAGCTAATTCCACAGCGCTTTAATATATATATATATATAGATATATATATATATAAATATATATATATAATAAAAATATATATATATAATTACCAGATTTTAATATTAACATTACGTAAAGCAGGGGCGTACCTAGAGCATATGGCACCCGGGTTGGGTCCTAGTTTTGGCACCCCCCTCCCCCCTGCACTTTAAAATGTACAAAACACCCACAATTTTTTTTAATGTATGTAGCATTGAGCAGTGCTTGCATGTTTCAATGTAAAAACCAAAAAAGGTTTCAATGTAAGCATGCTTTTGTATGGAGTAAGTGTGAGTGAATGAATGGGTGTGTTTGTATGTAGTGTTGGCATTTTAATGCAGGCATGCTTTTGTGTGTAGTGTTGGCGAGATGCAGTGGTGTGGTTATATATAATGGTGATGTTTTAATACAGAGGTGTGTTTGTATGTAGTGTTTGCACTGGAATGCAGGGATGTGTTTGTGTGTAGTGTTGGCAAGATGCTGAGATGCTGGATTGCCATATTTAAGGACACCAAATAAGGGAGCTATCTGCTAAACAGCACCCTAATTTGGTATCTTTACATATGGAATCTCACATAAGGGCACCAATTTAGGGAATTCTCTACTAAACAGCTAAAAGATCAAAATTTAAAAAGCCTTTTTCTTAATTTTAATCTTTAGGTTGTTTAGTAGATAACTCACTTATTTGTTATCCTTATGTGGGATTGACATATTTAACCCCTTAAGGACACATGACGTGTGTGACATGTCATAATTCCCTTTTATTCCAGAAGTTTGGTCCTTAAGGGGTTAAGGACACCAAATTAGGGAGCTACAGTGGCGTACATACCGGGGTCGCAGGGGTCGCGGCTGCGACCGGGCCCGGCCCACCAGGGGGCCCGGCCGCCCTGCGACCCAGGTATGTACCCACAGGCCCAGCCTCTTCTCCTGGGGGGCCCAAGAGCCGGCCACCTCAGGGCCCCCCGAGGCTGGCCCTGCTATCACCAGGCTGGCGGGCGCGCGAGGGAGCACTTTCCCCTGGGTGCTCCCTCTTCAGCTCCCTCGCGCACCGCACTGAAACCGGAGCTGGAAGATGACGTCATCTTCCGGCTCCGGCATCAGTACGCGGCGCGCGACGGAGCTTAAGAGGGAGCACCCAGGGGAAAGTGCTCCCTCGCGCGCCAGCAGGACAAGCCAGCCGGGTGACACCACTGGACCCCAGGGAATCCCCTCAGCTCTCCCACAGGTAAGGAGGCTGGGGGGATTAAATAAAAAAAACAACAAAAAAATAAACATGTGTGTGTGTGTGAGTGTATGTTAGTGAGTGTATCTTAGTGTGAGTGTGTGTTAGTGTGAGTGTGTGTTAGTGAGTGTATCTTAGTGTGAGTGTATCTTAGTGTGAGTGTATCTTAGTGTGAGTGTATCTTAGTGTGAGTGTATGTGTGTGAGTGTATCTTAGTGTGAGTGTATCTTAGTGTGAGTGTATCTTAGTGTGAGTGTATGTTAGTGAGTGTATGTTAGTGAGTGTGTGTGTGTGTGTTAGTGAGTGAGTGTGTGTGTGTTAGTGAGTGAGTGTGTGTGTGTTAGTGAGTGTGTGTGTGTTAGTGAGTGTGTGTTAGTGAGTGTGTGTGTGTTAGTGTTAGAGTGTGTGTGTGAGCGTGTGTTAGAGTGTGTGTGTGTGTGTGTTAGTGTGTGTGTGTGTGTTAGTGTGTGTGTGTGTTAGAGTGTGCACGTGTTAGAGTGTGTGTCTGTGCGTCTGTTAGTGAGTGTGTATGTATGTTTGTCACTCAGTGTGTGTCTGTCAGTTAATGTGTGCGTGTGTGTCTTAAGCACTTACCTTTCTCCAGCGCCGGGCTCCCTTGGCGCTGGGGATCTCTCCGCCCCGATCCGCCTCTAAGCTCCGAATGCGCATTCGTGGCAAGAGCCACGCGCGCATTCAAACCGCCCATAGGAAAGCATTTCCTATGGACGTTCAGCGTCTTCTCACTGTGATTTTCACAGTGAGAATTGCAGAAAATCCTCTAGCGGCTGTCAATGAGACAGCCTCTAGAGGCTGGATTAACCCTCAGTGAAACATAGCAGCTGCTTAGGGCAGCACAAAACCAGGATACACCACTGGGGAGGGGGCAGTGTATTAAATTGGTGGAGGGAGGGGGCAGTGTATTAAATTGGTGGAGGGAGGAGGCAGTGTATTAAATTGGTGGAGGGAGGGCAGTGTGTTAAGTTAGAGTGGTGGGAGTGGGTGCAGTGTATTCAATTAGAGTGGAGGGAGGAGGGGCAGTGAATTAGATTAGGTCTGCATGGAGGTGCTGAAAGCTCCCCAGGGAGATGCTGATTAGCTCCACAGATTTTTGCCCCACATGCACAATAGCCTCCCAATGCTTTCCTATGGGAAACCATTGGATTGGCTGAGATTATTAAGTTTGATGATCTCAGCCAAAGTGAAGAACACACTCATAGGACTCAACAAGATAAAGTCATTTGATTTGCTTTTACATTCACTATATCAGTCCCATTACCAAACACTTTTTTTTAATATGTCAAGGTAGTTGGACTGAAACATTAGTTATATGCTAATGCACGTCTCCTTAAAATAAATTCGCTCTTTTGTTTACTTTGAAGCCCTACAAGCGTGAGGACGTCCAGTGTCAGTTAGGCAACATTTTTGTATACAGAGAAAAAGAACAATAGATGAGCCCTAACAGGCCACAACAGACAAAAAAACAGGCAGTTCACCTAGGTCTGTGGGACTCCCTCACAAACCCCAAAACCACAAAGGAAATAGATAGTAAAAAGGAGAAAGAGAGAAGGTAGCGCCAGTGTTCTATTGTACTCCTAACTGTTTAGAAACAGTGGCATCGCTAGGGGGGGGCCAGAGGGGGCCATGGCCCCCCCTACATCATGCTGTGCCCCCCCCCAAATGCCAGCAACCTACTGGCTATGTGTTTAAATGATATTCCCTCGGGCTTTAACAGCCTGTTACAGCCCGAGGGAATTCAGGGCAGAGCAGCTGGAACGGTGCAGGGGGCTGTCTGGGGCCGGAGGGAGCACTGACAGGCTCCAGGCAAAGGCCCCGCCCCCAATAGAAGCCCCGCCTCCCCCATACAAGCCCCGCCTTAAGCAGCAGCCCATGCTGCTGCTGGAAAGCATGGGAGATGGCTGACCCCCAGCAACAGACTCCAGGGACAGGTGTGTGTGTGTGTGTGTGTGTGTGTGTGTGTGTGTGTGTGTGTGTGTGTGTGTGTGTGTGTGTGTGTGTGTGTGTGTGTGTGTGTGTGTGTGTGTGTGTGTGTGTGTGTGTGTGTGTGTGTCTGTCTGTCTCTGTCTGTCTGCTAGTGAGGAAGTTTGTGTGTCTGTATGTATGGACTCAGCCTCACTACCACCCTCCCCACCACCCTCAGCCTCATCACCCTCCCTACCGCCCTCAGCCAGCCTCACCACCCTCAGCCTCCTCAGCCTCCCTACCAACTTCAGCCTCACCACCCTCCCCACCACCTTCAGCCTCCTCACCCTCCCCACCACCCTCCCCACCACCAACTTCAGCCTCCCCACCACCCCCACCACCCTCAGCACCCCACAACCCTCAGCCTCAGCACCCCACACCACCCTCAGCCCCACCACCCTCAGCCCCACCACCCTCAGCCTCACCACCCTCAGCCTCACCACCCTCAGCCTCACCACCCTCAGCCTCCCTACCAACTTCAGCCTCACCACCCTCCCCACCACCCTCAGCCTCCCCACCACCTTCAGCCTCACCACCCTCCCCACCACCTTCAGCCTCCCCACCCTCCTCACCACCCTCAGCCTCCCCACCACCCTCAGCCTCCCCACCACCCTCAGCACCCCACCACCCTCAGCCTCCCTACCAACTTCACCCTCCCCACCACCCTCAGCCTCCCTACCACCTTCAGCCTCACCACCCTCCCCACCACCTTCAGCCTCACCTCCCTCAGCCTACCCACCACCCTCAGCCTCCCCACCACCCTCAGCCTCCCCACCACCCTCAGCACCCCACAACCCTCAGCCTCAGCACCCCACAACCCTCAGCCTCAGCACCCCACAACCCTCAGCCTCAGCACCCCACAACCCTCAGCCTCAGCACCCCACACCACACCACCCTCAGCCTCAGCACCCCCCCACCACCCTCAGCCTCAGCACCCCCCCACCACCCTCAGCCTCCCCACCCTCCCCAATACCCTCAGCCTCACCCCCTCACCACCCTCAGCCTCACCACCCCACCAGCCTCAGCACCCCCCACCACCCTCAGCCTCAGCACCCCCCACCACCCTAAGCCTCAGCACCCCACCACCCTCAGCATCACCCTCCCCCACCACCCTCAGCCTCACCACTCCACCACCCTCAGCCTCACCACCCCACCACCCTCAGCATCACCCTCCCTCACCACCCTCAGCATCACCCTCCCTCACCACCCTCAGCATCGCCCTCCCTCACCATCCTCAGCATAACCCCCCTCACCACCCTCAGCATCACCCCCCCACCCCAACCACCCGCAGCATCACCCCCCCACCCCAGCCACCCGCATCATCACCCCCTCACCATCCTCAGCATCACCCCCACCCCCCTCAGCCTCACTCCTCACCACCCTCAGCCTCACCCCCCCCTCAGCCTCACCCCCTCACCCCCCCCAGCCTCACCCCCTCACCATCAACCCCCTCACCACCCTCACCATCAACCCCCTCACCACCCTCACCATCAACCCCCCTCCTTCTCACATCACCCCCCTCCTTCTCACATCACATCACCCCCCCTCACTCTCACATCACCCCTCTCACTCTCACATCAACCCCCCCTCACTCTCACATCAACCCCCCCTCACTCTCACATCAACCCCCCTCACTCTCACATCAACCCCCCCTCACTCTCACATCAACCCCCCCTCACTCTCACATCACCCCCCCTCCACTCTCACATCACCCCTCCTCCACTCTCACATCACCCCCCCCTTCTCACCATCACCCCCCTTTCCCTCTCACCATCACCCCCTCACACCATCACCCGCCATACACACAACACACTTCAGTGTCAGACAAAAACGCAAACATGCTCACAGAGACATACATTCTCACACAAAAGTATACTCTCTGTCAGACACACTCTCAGGCACATACACAGGTAAACTGTGCATCAATGTGTATATGTGACACTTTTTTGTTAGTGGGGCCTCATGTTTGAGTTACGCCTAAGGCCTCATAAAGTCTAGAGCCGCCTCTGCTCAGCAGTCTGTGTGTGTATGGACTCAGCAGTCTGTGTCTGTGTGTGTGTATGGACTCAGCAGTCTGTGGCTGTGTGTGTGTATGGACTCAGCAGTCTGTGGCTGTGTGTGTGTATGGACTCAGCAGTCTGTGTCTGTGTGTATGGACTCAGCAGTCTGTGTCTGTGTGTATGGACTCAGCAGTCTGTGTCTGTGTGTATGGACTCAGCAGTCTGTGTCTGTGTGTATGGACTCAGCAGTCTGTGTCTGTGTGTGTGTGTATGGACTCAGCAGTCTGTGTCTGTGTGTGTGTGTATGGACTCAGCAGTCTGTGTCTGTGTATGGACTCAGCAGTCTGTATGTGTGTATGGACTCAGCAGTCTGTGTGTGTGTATAGACTCAGCAGTCTGTGTGTGTGTATGGACTCAGCAGTCTGTGTGTGTATGGACTCAGCAGTCTGTGTGTGTGTATGGACTCAGCAGTCTGTGTGTGTATGGACTCAGCAGTCTGTGTGTGTATGGACTCAGCAGTCTGTGTGTGTATGGACTCGGCAGTCTGTGTGTCTGTGTGTGGACTCGGCAGTCTGTGTGTCTGTGTGTCTGTGTGTGTGTGTGTGTATGGACTCGGCAGTCTGTGTGTCTGTGTGTGTGTGTATGGACTCGGCAGTCTGTGTGTCTGTGTGTGTGTATGGACTCGGCAGTCTGTGTCTGTGTGTGTGTATGGACTCAGCAGTCTGTGTGTGTATGGACTCAGCAGTCTGTGTCTGTGTGTGTGTGTGTATGGACTCAGCAGCCTGTGTGTGTATGGACTCAGCAGTCTGTGTGTGTATGGACTCAGCAGTCTGTGTGTGTATGGACTCAGCAGTCTGTGTGTGTATGGACTCAGCAGTCTATGTGTGTGTGTATGGACTCAGCAGCAGGACCGCCATCAGGGCATAACAACCATAATGGTTGTCATGGGCCCGGCGGTCCTGGGGGGCCCGAACTACTCTGGCAGTCCGAGCCCCACATTCCTTATGTGCACTTATATATAATTTTTGCTATATATATGTGCACAGAGGGCCCCCTGCTACCTGTACATTGAAGAGGGGGCCCAGCAGCACACTCTGTCCTCCTTTCCAGCTGCTCTCTGTCTAACTTCCCTACGCCCTGCGGCCGCCAGCGCGTTGCCATGGGTTACCATGGCATCGCTCCGCACAGCACGCAGACCTGTCTCGCGAGAGTTAGTCAGAGAGGAGCTGGAAAGGAAGACAGTGTGTGCTGCTGGGCCCCCTCTTCAATGTAACGCGGCTGGCTCGCTCCACCATGCCACCGGACCACCAGGGAATGTGATCTCCCCCCTCCCTGACACAGTAAGAACCAGGAAGGGGGGAAAAATTGAAGTATACACAAATAAATAAAAAAAATACTCCCCTCCCCCCTATTTTACACACGCACTGCATCCTTACAAGTACACACTCTGCACTACACACACTACATTCACTAAACACACTCTTCACTACACACACTACATTCACTAAACACACTCTGCACTACACACACACACTATATTCACTAAACGCACTCTGCACTACACACACACTACATTCACTAAACACACTCTGCACTACACATACTCACACTACATTCACTAAACACACTCTGCACTCACTACAAACACTACATTCACTAAACACACTCTGCACTACACACACTAAACACACTTTGCTCTACACACACACTACATTCACTAT
Source organism: Pelobates fuscus (assembly GCF_036172605.1). Taxonomy (NCBI): domain Eukaryota; kingdom Metazoa; phylum Chordata; class Amphibia; order Anura; family Pelobatidae; genus Pelobates; species Pelobates fuscus. Next base: position 53,668,524 of record NC_086324.1, read on the forward strand.
ACACACTTTGCACTACACATACACAAACACACACACACTACATTCACTAAACACACTCTGCACTACACATACTCACACTACATTCACTATACACTCTCTGCACTCACTACAAACACTACATTCACTAAACACACTCTGCACTACACACCCACACTACATTCTTTAAACACACTTTGCACTACACACACACTACATTCACTATACACACGTTGCACTCACTACACACTACATTTACTAAACACACTCTGCACTACACACACACTACATTCACTAAACACACTTTGCAGCACACACACACTACATTCACTTTGCACACGTTGCACTCACTACAAACACACTACATTCACTACAAACACTGCAGTAGGAAGCAGGGTGTTTACCAGTGTTGATAGCAGGCATGGCAGTTTCCAAAGTAGCAATCAAGGCATTAGTAGTGATAGTGTCAGCATACCCTTGCACTGCCTGCCTTACTTCTACCCTAGTGTTATTGTGGATCCCATTATCAATATCAATTCTGTCCATATTTAGACAAAACCCTTTCTCTGAGCGCTGTTTAATTAATTACATTTGTATTGCTAATGTGGAAATGTAACTTTATCAAAACATTGACATAAAATGTAAAGAGAGATAAAAATAGGACAATCTAGGCAATATGGAGTTGTAGTGGCTATGTTGCCTGGAGTGCCCTATCACCATCCCCAAGGGTTATGTCGAAGCATTGCAGAGTTGTTTGATAGAAAACTGAGTTCAGTTGGTGCTCGCATGCTGCTTGCTCAGCAGGGATCTATAAACAGATATAAATAACTAGCAGTCAAAACAGCTTTAGACACACGATTGGTTGAATTAGCACATGGTTATCCATGTGAGCAGTAACGCCACGCCAAGGCTTCAACCCTTGTTACTGAACATTCACACACCTTTCATGTCTCCTGGTACTCACAGATTCACACACCATTCATTACATAGATGCGAGTGACACTTTTTGAATACTTTTTAGTGAACATTTATAAATGCTGCAGAGAATCATAGAATTACAAATCAGTAGATAGTATCAGGTGTCGGGTCCAAGTAATGAAGAATGATTCTTGTTAAAGTCATTTGTTCCAAATGTCACTTTATAGTTAAAGAATTCCATCAATGATGCTCAAGACTCGTATTCCTTAGAACTAGCTGATAGCTTTTGTTTCACAGATCCTTTCTTTTTCATTTGAGAGAAGCAGTAGGCAGATCTGAATATTGCCTGCTCTTCACATAAGTTGGCAGAAGAAATCCTTTTGGAAAAGAATTGTCGACTGTTTTGCTGAAGACAATCCACAGATCGATATCAAATGAAACAACTTTGTCATTTGCTGTTTAACTACCATTATTGAGGTAAATTTGTGCGAAGGATCCACATCAACAATAAGGTTCAATTGTCCAATGTCCTACAGAAGTTGACAGGGGCTGCAGTAGATCAGTGTCCTCAGAATACTGCAGGTTGTTTTGGTTGTGGATATGGCAAGAGCAGACATAACTCGGTACATTTTGCCCAATGAATATCCACCAAACAACATCCACAAGGAGTGTATGCTCATGAAAGGTATATCTATGTCCTTAGCAAATTGATTGGATAGTCATTTTAATGCCTTGAGTGAAGTTCTTCCAAAGAATGCCATTGTATTATATCCAGCTCCAGAAATCATCCAGGTTGAACACCATGTATTTGGTCCAGTAGATCATGAATGGCGAATAATCAATTTTTCCATGTTTCCACAAGGAGTAGATGATCCTGAAAGATATTGTTGCCTCACATAGCAAGTTACTCATACAGTCATACAAATGCCTTGAGGGAAGTTGCTCCAAAGAACACCATTGTATTATATCCAACTCCAGACATTATCCAGGTTAAATACCACGTATTTGGTCCAGTAGATTATGAATGGCGAACAATCAATTTTTCCATATTTCCACAAGGAGTGGATGCTCCTGAAAGGCATTGTCGCTCAAATAGTCATACAAATGCCTTGAGTAAAGTTTCTCCAAATAATGCTGTTGTATTATATCCAGGGTCGTCTTGTATAGTTTTTCTGGATCTGGCAGTAGTAGAATATTTGTGGTGGTGAAGTGGTAAAACACCTTCTCAAAGGCTTCATGTGCTTATTCTGACCACATAAATTGTCTTCTGTGAAAGTACTGCAGGCTGGTACCACCTCCAAAGAATGCCATTGTATTATATCCAGCTCCAGACATCATCCAGGTTGAACACCATGTATTTGGTCCAGTATATAATTAATGGTGAATAATCCCTTTTTCCATGTTTCCACAAGGAGTAGATGCTCCTGAAAGGTATTGTTGCCTCCCATAGCAAGTCGATCAGACAGTCATACAAGTGCCTTGAGTGAAGTTTCTCCAAAGAATGCTATTGTAGTATATCCAGCTCCAGACATCATCCAGGTTGAACACCATGTATTTGGTCCAGTAGATCATGAATGGTGAATAATCAATTTTTCCATGTTTCCACAAGGAGTAAATGCTCCTGAAAGATATTGTTGCCTGGAATAGCAAGTCACTCAGACAGTCATACAAATGCCTTGAGTGAAGTTCCCCCAAAGAACACCATTGTATTATATCCAGCTCCAGACATTATCCAGGCTGAACACCACGTATTTGGTCCAGTAGATCATAAATGGTGAATAATCCATTTTCCATGTTTCCATAAGGAGTAGATGCTCCTGAAAGATATTGTTGCCTCCCTTTGTGAGTCACCCAGACAGCCATACAAATGCCTTGAGTGAAGTTCCTCCACAGAACACCATTGTATTATATCCAGCTCCAGACATTATCCAGGTTGAACACCACGTATTTGTTTGGTCCAGTAGATCATAAATGGCGAATAATCAGTTTTTCCATGTTTCCACAAGGAGTAGATGCTTCTGAAAGATATTGTTGCCTCCCATAGTAAGTTCTTCCAAAGAATGCCATTGTATTATATCCAGCTCCAGAAATCATCCAGGTTGAACACCATGTATTTGGTCCAGTATATAATTAATGGTGAATAATCCCTTTTTCCATGTTTCCACTTGGAGTAGATGCTCCTGAAAGGTATTGTTGCCTCCCATAGCAAGTTGATCAGACAGTCATACAAGTGCCTTGAGTGAAGTTTCTCCAAAGAATGCTATTGTAGTATATCCAGCTCCAGACATCATCCAGGTTGAACACCAAGTATTTGGTCCAGTAGATTGTGAATGGCAAATAATCCGTTTTTTCATGTTTCCACAAGGAGTAGATGCTCCTGAAAGATATTGTTGCCTCTCTTTGCAAGTTGCTCAGACAGTCATACAAGTGCCTTGAGTGAAGTTTCTCCAAAGAATGCCATTGTATTATATCCAGCTCCAGACATCATCCAGGTTGAACACCATGTATTTGGTCCAGTAGATCATAAATGGTGAATAATCAATTTTTCCATGTTTCCACAAGGAGTAAATGCTCCTGAAAGATATTGTTGCCTCGCATAGCAAGTCACTCAGACAGTCATACAAATGCCTTGAGTGAAGTTCCTCCAAAGAACACCATTGTATTATATCCAGCTCTAGACATTATCCAGGCTGAACACCACGTATTTGGTCCAGTAGATCATAAATGGCGAATAATCAGTTGTTCCATGTTTCCACAAGGAGTAGATGCTTCTGAAAGATATTGTTGCCTCCCATAGTAAGTTCTTCCAAATAATGCTGTTGTATTATATACAGGGTTGTCTTGTATAGTTTTTATGGATCTGGCAGTAGTAGAATATTTATGGTGGTGAAGTGGTAAAACACCTTTTCAAAGGCTCCATGTGCTTTTTCTGACCCCGTATATTGTCTTCTGTGAAAGTACAGCAGGCTGGTACCATCTTTGAAGTAACTAAAAAGAAATGTAGAAATTTGGAAATCCAATAAATTGCTACATGGTTTTCTTCCTCTTGAATGTAGTGCCAATAGTGATCACTACCTTTTTGAGGAGGTTCACCTTTCTTGAGCAGATGCTCAGTTAAGTCCTAGAAATACAATTTCAGAGGTGCTAAGAATACATTCCTTACCACAAATAGTGGTATGCCCATCGGTTTTGGTTTTATTTTTAAAATATTTTTTTTGCTCTTCCTGCAAAAAGATTACAACTTATTCCAGTATTTGGTCCAGTAGATCATGAATGGCGACTAAACATTTTTTTTAAATTCTCGCGTTTCCACACGGCGTATATGCTCCTGAAGGGTACAGCTTCTGCCATGAAAAATTGATTAGACAGTTATAATTTCACTTTGAAATCATTGGTTGTCTAGAAGGTTGTCTTAGGGCCTAATTTATTTTCTGGGCCGATTATTGCAAACATTTAGAAAAGAATCCTTTAGTTTGACTATAACTTCCATGTCCAGAGAGTTCTTCCAAAACCAACAGCCACATTCCTTCTGATCCAGCTTTGTGGAGGGTTCTAGTCACCGAGTAAAGTCTCAAAATTAATCTCTGAGACCTCCGCATGTAATGAAAGAGGAAATAGCAGACTGACTTTCTCATACACTTTTTTTTATACACTTTTATTTTTGTTAATAAACAAATTTTAAAAAGTGAGTTTATTTGTTCCCATAATTAATCAGAGACAGCCCGCCGAAGAGCCTCCCCTTTTTTTTCAACTTTTGTGTAAGCAGTTCAAAAAGAGAATTTACAGACTAAGGGCACGACGAATTGTCCCATCCCTTTCTCCCAGGTGTGGGAAGTATGGTAATATCATTTAAGGTTTAGGGTAGTCCCCCCAATCCCCTTAATCCAAATTGAGGGTCAGAGAGTACCTACTCCTACTGTCCCTTGTAACACTTATGGGACCAGATTGAATGTCTTGAATTTTTGTTTCTTCTGCCTAAAAAAATAAGCTTGTCTGGGGAGAAAGTGTGACATGTGAGTATTGTTATGCATCTCTACAATAGCCAGAGCTCTTAAAACTTACACTATTACTATTATGATAAATACAACAAGTTCTTATATATGTTCTTAAATATGTTACCATATGTTACCAACAGTTTGTCTTATGGACACTACCAGTCTTCTCCTTCGAGAGATGGATGCTGATGTACCTTAAACAGAATAAAAGGTACCCATAGTGTTACAATAGCAGTTTATTTAGCAGGTATAATGCAAAACTTAAAAAAGAAAAACGTACGGTATAAAAATGCAAGACCTTATTTTTAAGTGTTACTGCAAAGCATGGGTTAATTTAAACAGCATCTCAGTTATGTCTTTGGGAACTCTGAAGAGAGTCTCACCACAAGTTCCTCTGCTGGCTTGGGTTAACTTCCCACGGCAGGATGCCAAAAGTAGCCTCTGGTCATTTAATCCTTGTGTGGTACACAGGGCTTTGTAAAGCTTGAATATTTTTTTATTGACTTATAAAGCTAACCAATCATAGTCGAGTAACAGGTCTCTCATTCAACCAAGATTATTACTTTACATGTAACCACATTTTTGGGCAAGTCTTGCCATCAGCTCTCTATGGTGGGGTCTCAAAGACTTTATTATCAAAGATTCTGTTAATTTATCACTGTTTCAGTACCACAGAAGAAAGCAGGTCTCTATGACATTTATGCTAAAAACATGTTATTTTACGCTTGTAAAATTGCCATGCCATTTAGTAAATAGCTAATGGTGTCACTGTTTTTTCTCGGTTTCCATAGAACCATTTTGCTTGGATTGGAATTTTTCAACTATTTATTTATTTGCATCACCTGAGTTACACCAAAATGCTATTTACTAACTGATTTAACAGCAGCAATGCCCCCCAAAAGGCATGTCTTATATATTTTAATTAATATGATTGTAATACATATGTATTTCCAATTTATCTATATTTCAGCATTTACCTTACCTTGGCAATGTCCACTGTAGTCAGGCCATAGAGAGCAGATGTTGATTCTCTACAACGGAGTTGCTGCTGTGGACTGGGATGAGATGTTAAATTGCGGGCTAATAAAAGAGAAACCACAGAATAATTTCAGGTTCTCTGGCCCAACAGGTGTTTTCAGGGGTTCTGCCGATGATAAGGCTTTCTCCTGCACCACCACTGATTTCACTTCGTCCATAGATGGCTACAATGTGACGAGAGATACACTTTTTAGCATACCACAGAGCACTGCGCATAATCATGTGCTTCAGTCTTTTCTCATTCCAGTTCAAACATTTCCCCATGCCTGTTTGTCTTTAAATTTGTAATTTATGTATTTTTATATATAATATGCTGGGAAGAAATATGCAACAATATCGAGATAAATTATATAATGCCGAACTTGGGAGTTAAAAGAAAACATAAGGGGAAATTAAGGACACAAAGATGGGTAGAGGTAATAAGAAGGAATGAAAAACGACAAAATGGTGAGGAGTCGGGGGAAGAAATGTAAAGGAGGAAATATTTACAGGTGGAGGGCCGGTGAGGGAAAATATGAAGCAAAGGATAGATAATTTCCTGTCAACTCGGAAGGAAAAATCAGTATAATCTCTCTTTTAAGATGTTTTCAATGCATTGAACACTTCTATTTTACTGTATTGTAGTTAAGAGCTGAGCAGAGCTTCATTAAACAAATTGTTGTTTTTTTTACTGAACCAGGAATAATGTAGAATTAATGAGGGTTTTGCCAAAAAAAGTTGGGTTAGAGCAACAAAGCTGGAGAAATACCTGAATAGGATAATTTTTCCAGTCTGGCTTTTTGGACAAACTAAAAAAAAAATCCTCTAAAAATTCCTCACAATTCCCAGTTTAAGATATCATCAAATATTTTACAGTATTGGTAAAAAAATATATATATCCAATGCTTATGTAAAGCTCATTTTATTATGTGGCAACATCTTTAGGTAGCAGGAGATATAGAATCTGCAGATAACCAGCCAGTCAAATGACAACAACATCCACCAAATGGCATCACCCACCTCAATGGCCATTTTCTCTCTTTAAAGATTTTATAGGCAGATTTATAAACTGCTTTATATTTAACTTTTCTGTTCATGTACTTACTGTACTTAGCGTGAAGGGAGGCTCTACCCGTCCGGCCTCCAACTCCTCCCAGTCAATAGACTGGAAGAAGCTGTGAGAACGGATTAGGCCTTTTCTCCCCAACCGCATGGCAGGTGCTTTTTGCAGGAGCTGTAAAGAGGAACAGAAGAGTGTGTGAAATAAATTTTGAATTTCCTTTATTAACAAAACAAAAAGCAAACAGCAATTGATATAACTGATAATACAAAGATCTCTAACAGAAAGCAAAGTCTCAAATCCTGCAAAGTACAAGGTGTCCAACTTCACACTGACAGACATTTTTCATGTTGTCAAATAATTTTCGTCATGGAGGTGGGAGGGTCTGGGAGGGAGGGTCTGCTGCTGATTGGCTGGAATGTGTCTGCTGACTGTGAGGTACAGGGTCAAAGTTTACTAAATGATGACGAATAGGGGCGGACCGAACATCGCATATGTTCGCCCGCCGCGTTCACCACGAACAAGCTATGTTCGCCAGCGAACAGTTCCTGGCGAACTGTTCGGGACATCACTACTAGTAACGCTTTCTATAGAGATTAGCAGGAGAAAAACACCTGGTTTCCATTGAATATGAAAAAAAAGTATCACCTGGCCAAAAACATTCACTAACTCAGTCCAGTTACCACCAGCTTCAGCTTGGTGCAACATTGAAAAGATAGGTTAGCAATTGCAGCCTCCTATTGGGAGATGTTATTTCATTACTATGACAGAAACCATTCAGAGTGACCTGGTAGCTGCTATATCAAAACTACACTGTTTATAGTGTTACATGTTAATGGTAAGCGTTACATGATGCGCGGTATAAAACTCTCTTTAGGTTTCCGACCCCTTTGCAGTTTGGTATTATATACAGGTATTAAATGTACCTTTTTTTTCCAGTGACTTGCTCTGCCTATATAGCTGAGATCATCACATTTGACGTTATCAGCCAATCCAATGCTTTCCCATAGAAAATATTGCGCATGTGCGGCAAAATGCTGTGCTGCGCCTGTCAGCATCTCCTCATAGAGATGCATTGAATCCAGTGGCGTACATACCGCGGTCGCAGGGGTAGCAGCTGAGACCGGGCCCCCTAGAATCCCTCTAGGGGCCCCGGCGGCCCTGCGGACCCCTGCGACCGGATACCCGCCGCCATCTCTTGTGCTTCCCGGCCCGCGCGGCAATCTGCACGTCACTCCTCCCAGCTATCACAGAGCCCGCGGGGGAGGAAGCAGAGGGAGTCAGAGTGGGAACTCTGACTCCCATCAACCCGAGCCACCACTGGACCCCAGAGAAAGTCACCCTCCTGCACCTAAAAGGTAGAAAACAGCAGGGTGACTTAAACATTGTGTGTGTGTGTGTGTGTGTTTGTTTGTGTGTGTGTGTGTGTGTCTGTTTATGTATGTATGATTCTTTGTATGTGTGTGTGCCTGTCTGTATGTATGTGTCTTTGTATGTATGTGTGCCTGTGTGTCTGTCTGTTTGTATGTTTGTGTGTGTCTGTATGCATGTGTGTGCCTGTCTGTATGTATGTATGTATGTGTATGTATGTATGCCTGTCTTTATGTATGTATGTATGTATGTGTATGTGTGTGCCTGTCTGTATGTATGTATGTATGTGCCTGTCTGTGTGTATGTGTCTTTGTATGTGTGTGTGCCTGTCTGTTTGTATGTATGCCTTTTGTGTGTGTGTGTCTGTATGTATGTATGTGTGCCTGCCTGTCTGTTTGTATGTTTGTGTGTGTGTCTGTGGGGGGGGGGGGGGGGGGGCGAAGGGAGGGGTCCCACGGATCAGTTTCACACCAGGGCCCCATGGATTGTGTGTACACCACTTTTTTCAGTGCATTTCTATGGGCAGCGCTCAGCGTCTGAGTGAGTGCCACTACAGGTGTTACTAGGCAGTAATGTAAACACTGGCTTTTCTATGAAAATGCAGTGTGTTGACATTAAAAGGCCTGCAGGGACAGGCTGTAGACACCAGAACAACTACATTAGCTAGTTGTTTTAGTGACTATAGTGTCTATTTAATTTGTGAAAAATTGGAGTTTAGTCAGTAACCCAAAGTGTCCCACCCACTGCCTCACTCCATAGTCTCTCCCTCTGTCCATCTCTGTATAATGTGTATGTTTGCTGGCAGTCTGTGGTGTTTGCTGGCAGTCTGTAATGTGCGCATATGTTCTGTTTGCCCTCCCTCCTGCTTTTTACAGGTTGGGGTCCAAGACCGACATTAAGGGGGTACAGATCGTACACCTGTAAGTGGTCTGGCAAGCCAGGCCCTACATTAACAAACTTTGCAGAGTTTGGCCAGGAGGGACCAGGAGGCTCTCAGCCTTCCCCTCTGGTGGCTGATCCTCTCATTCCTGCGAGCCCAGACTTTCACAGCGTTGTTGCTGTTACCATGGCAACTCTCCCATTCTAGATGGAGCCGAGGTTTGCAAGAAGTGAAGTGCCTTCACCCAGCAGAGGTGAAGATCACATCCTCTCTGCCAGGCAGGTCCTCATTCAGCAGCTCTTCCGCTTGTTAATGGCAGGGCTTCAAGGAGGGGGCGGGGGAATCCTTCCCTGCAGCTAGAACTGCATGTCCATATGTTGGGCGATACAAATTCCATATATCTGTGTTTACAGTAATGATACGCAAGAGCCAATGAGAATTGTGGAAGCAATCTCTAAGAATTGGAAATAAATGATAAATATTTTTGCATAATTCAGAACTTGATCATACATACCTTTTTTAGGATATCCTGTGTTGCAGTGCTTAGGCACTCTGGGTAGCTCAGAGTATCCTGAAGCACTGAAGCCACCAAGGTCTCACTAGTATTCCCACAATAAAATGGGAATTCTCCGGTGGCCATGGTATACAGGATTACCCCAAATGCCCACCAGTCCACAGCAGCATTGTAACGTTGTCCGAGAAGCATCTGAAGATATAAAAATAAAGATTTATTTTAATAAACTAGTACTGTCAGGTATATTTCAAGATAAGAATCGATAAGATATACAGTTATTTGTGGAATCTGGACATTACATTCTGTACCATATAATGTCTCTTGATAAGAAAACCAACATGCTGCACATATTTTGTATCTGTGCTCCTTAATGCAGATTGTATTGGACATTGTAGGTCAGCTAAACCTTTCAATAAGGGCTGGCGCAACCATAAAGCGGCACAGGCGGCTGCCTCAGGGTGCACAGGCATGGGTGGAGCAATCTGCGAGATTATCAGCTAGAAGGGAGCAGGAAGAGACACACACAGGAGCTGGGGAAGAGGAGAAAGAGAAACACAAAGTGGCTGGAGTGGAAGGCTGTGGGGGAAAGAAAGACACAGGGGCTGGGGAAAGGGCAAACGAGAAGGACACAGGGGCTGTAAAAGGGGAGAAAGACACATGGAGGTGAAGGAGGGAAGAATACATACACAGGGGAAGTGGAAAAAGACACAAAAGGGGCTGTAAGAGAAGTATACGAAAGGGGCTGTGGGGGGAGAACGAGAAACACAGATGGACTGGATAAGGGGAGGATGAGACACAGAGAGGATGGGGAAAATAGACACAAAACAGGCTTGGAAAAAAGAGACACACACAGGGCTGTGGAGGAAAAAGAGACACGTAAAAGTTCTGGGGGAAGAGGCACACAGAGGAGAAGAGAAAAAAAGAGACACAGTCACTGTGGGTGACGAATTGAAACACAAAGTGACGGTGGGACTAAGAAACACACAAAGGGGCTCAGGGGAAAATAAGACATACAAAGTAGAAAAATGGGAAATAAGACTAAAGGTGGTGTAAGAACATAAAGAGGTGTAAGAGGGGTTAAGAAAGAAATTAAGACATTCAAGAGGGGTTTAAGAGACGCACAGACAAAGATGCATTTTGGGGGGGGGATGGGGAGGTGTAGGCAAAATGCGTAAAATCCTTGCACCAGCCCTGAATTCAATTGTTTATTTCTTACAAAAAACACCACGCGTTGGATCTTTCCTGCTAAAGTGTTTGCCAACATACCTCTCGCCAAACCTCTCGCCAAACAACGGTTTACATATAATCTTCTATTTATTTTTGTGAGTAAATGTGTGAATGGTTTAGTTGAATTCGGAAGGGATGGTTGTATACATTTAGTCATCCCAACTATACACAGAATGTGGACTACAATATGTGTGCTCCCATATGTGAAGCTTTAGGCCAGTCACGTACTGGAACTACATTAAAAATAACTTGTAATTTCTTAATTCCGGTTGGAAATATATTCCTCATAGGATGGATAGCGAGCCTAACTGCTGCAGAGCCATTTAATGTATGCACATAAGCCATGGTTTTTGTCTCACCTCTGGCGCAATATAGCCCAGGGTTCCAGCGTGTTCTTTGGCTTTTTTCCTTCCTCGGATGTTTTCCAGTGCTAAGCCAAAGTCGGCGATCTTCAGGTGCCCCACGCTGTCCATTAAGATGTTCTCAGGCTTTATATCGCTGTAAAGAAAAAAAAGTGAGTCCTGTTTCTGTAATTTCTGTTAAAAGGTTTTTAACCCTTTAGTCACCAGGGAGGCAGGGAGAGCGATAGTGACAGAAATACAGCTTTGTATTCCTGTCACAATAGTATCCCTTTAACCAATATCTTATTTAGGCTAGTATGTCTCAGAGAAAGTGGAAGCCCCCTTTAATGTAGTAGGACCCCACAAGCAGGGCCGGACTGGGGATACAAATCAGCCCTGGAAAAAAAAAATGTATGCCAGCCCCAAGTCATTGCGCCATATATTGTCGCATGTAATATGTAAGCCTATGTCTTGCCACCCCGGATGATTGAGTAATATATATCTCAAATATATATTGCTTTTTCTAATGTGAAATATTGGTCCCTTCAGAGTAAAACATTTAATTATACAGTAAGCATACTCACATGCAGACACAGACAATCTCACTGACACACACAAGCTCATTGATACACAGCCTTATAGACAAACAATCTCACTGATATACATAAGCTCATTGACATAAAAACACAAGCTCACTCACTAGCAGGCACACACCCACACACACACCTTAATGTAGTGGTTCTGGTGTCTGTAGCATGTCCCTGCTGGCTTTTCAATGTAAACAGTGACTTTTAAGAGAAAAGGCAGTGTTTATGCGTATGCTCTTGCTGCTTCAAAGTCAGCTTTACTTTAACTAATATTATTGTCTGCCAGTCGACACCAGTTTTGTTTCCATACTTAAGCAAGAGCATGTAGCAAGAGTAGTGTCAAAAAAAAATCAGCCCCTATGTTAAAGGGACACTGTAGGCACCCAGACCACTTCAGCCCATTGAAGTGGTCTGAGTGCCAACTCCCATCACCCTTAACCCTGCAAGTGTAATCATTGTAGTTTTTATAAACTGCAATAATTACCTTCCAGGGCTAACTCCTCCTCTAGTGGCTGTCTGCCAGACAGCCACTAGAGGGACTTCCGGCTTCTTAGTAATGCTTTCCTATGGAGAGGTCTAATGCACGCGCATTAGGTCTCCCCCTGCCGGCGGACGTTGGCAGGGGAAGAGCGTGGGCGGAGCCTGACCCTCTGCGCTGGATTCAGGTAAGTGTTGAAGGGATTTTAACCCCTTCAGCGACATGAGATGGGGGGCACCCCAGGATTTTACAGTGCCCGGAAAACCTTTAATCCAGCCCTGCCCACAAGCCTGTGCTAGCAATATCTTTAATCAGAACTGCCCTCTGCAATGCAACTGCTGCCCAAAATAATACACCGTAACACCTCCCATGCTCTGATCAAGAAAGAAAGGAGAACACCTTCAAAGTTATCTGGAGAGAACAAGGGATAACTATTGCTTCATGTAGTTGTGATGGTGCTAGGAAACTACCAGTGAGGAGTCTCTAGGTTTTTTCAAAGTAACATGTCCAGATTAAAATTGGTTAGTTGAAGGAGCAATGTTTTTAAAGCAAGACTCCAAGCACCATAACCACTACAGCTTGCTTAATGGTAAGGAGTTAAATTGGTTTGGAAAATTAGGACTCCTTGCCTGGGATCACTGCCTCCACTGTCATTGCTAGAGAAACAGGAATTCCTAAACTGGAACATCTGTTTGCTCTCCAGAGCTAAGCTCTGCCCTTCAGGACTTCAGCAAATGACCTACACTCTGGGTCTTAGCTCTGGAGAGCTTGCGGGAGTTCCTGCTTAATGGTAGCGTAATTGAAGTGTAATTGGTAGTGTAATTGAAGAGCCAATCCTAGGTAGGAAGTCAAACTCCTTATAATGGGAGGCTTTTAAAACTATTCTGAGGCTTTTCTTTATGTAAATCATCTATGATGGACAAAGAAGAGTGGATACAGCAAAGTAAAAAAAATAAACTATAATATAATTAGAAAGATATAACTCCCAGTGTAGAGAAAACACCTTCTAAATAGTTCAGTATTAATTACCGGTGGACAATGCCGTATCGATGGAGAAACTGAAGTCCGCAGACTATCTCAGCAGCAAAGAATCTGATGGACAAGAGTTTGATGTTTAGCAGGCAGCTTGATTAATGTTTCCATACACAAAACAGTATCATGATTGAACTTTTTAAATGAGCTTACCCAGAGAAATGTTACTATATTAATGCCATTATCTACTACGGAGAAATGTTATTAATGCCATTATCTAGCGTGGCGAAATGTTACTATATTAAAGGAACACTATAGTCACCTAAATTACTTTAGCTAAATAAAGCAGTTTTAGTGTATAGATCATTCCCCTGCGATTTCACTGCTCAATTCACTGTCATTTAGAAGTTAAAGGGACTCTCCAGGCAGAGTTTTTTACTCACCTGGTTCCAGCGCCGGGAGCCTCGTGAAGCCGCGCCCCCTATTTCGTCAAATTGACGAAATAGGCGGGCGCGAGCAGGGAGCAATCAGACGCTTCCATTTCAGAGGGCATGCACGCGGTGTGCGGTCCGCGAGCTGAGCTGACTGACAGCTCAGCTCGCGGTCTTTGCCCGCCCCCCTCCTCTGCTGACAGGCTGGAGAGAGAAGGCGCGCACACAGTGCCTTCTCTCTCCTGCACACGTCAGATGTATTTTAATACGTCTGACGAGTACAGGGCCTTTTTAGGGCCATGCATGATAGGAAGTCCCTCTGGTGGCCGTCTGAGTGACGGCCACTGGAGGTATTCCTATGAATCAATGTAAACACTGTATTTTCTCTGAAAATACAGTGTTTACATTAGATTGCCTGCAGGGAGCTATAGATCATACCTGAACAACTACATTAAGCTGTAGTTGTTCAGGTGACTATAGTGTCCCTTTAAATCACTTTGTTTCTGTTTATGCAGTCCTAGCCACACCTCCCCTGGCTATGATTGACAGAGCCTGCATGAAAAAAAAAATGGTTTCACTTTCAAACAGATGTAATTTACCTTAGATAATCGTATCTCAATCTCTAAATTGAACTTCAATCACATACAGGAGGCTCTTGCAGGGTCTAGCAAGCTATTAACATAGCAGGGGATAAGAAAATCTTAATTAAACAGAACTTGCAATAAAGAAAGCCTGAAAAGGGCTCTCTTTACAGGAAGTGTTTATGGAAGGTTGTGCAAGTCACATGCAGGGAGGTGTGACTAGGGTTCATAAACAAAGGGATTTAACTCCTAAATGGTAGAGGATTGAGCGGTGAGGCTGCAGGGGCATGTTCTATACACCAAAACTGCTTCATTAAGCTAAAGTTATTCAGGTGACTATAGTGTCCCTTTAATGTAATGATCGAACACATTCCATACATTGAATGACCATTTGCGCTAAACAAGCTTTTCTAAATCTTGCTGTGCACTAAAACTCTGACCAAAATTACCTTAACCCTGACCAAAATTAAAATTAACTATGGAACTGTAATGTTTTTGTAATGTAATGCTTTTTGGGGGAGTCAGATAAAATGCTAGAACAGGGTTTTGAGAGAGTTAAAGTGACACCGTAGGCAATGTATCTGCATCATCTCATTGAAGTGGACACAGTGTCTGGAGTCCATGGTGCCATCCTTCCGTTCAATGTCAAACTATTTTTTCTTTCATGTATCAATTTTTATTAAGATGTTTAATATGGAATATACAGTCGGTACCTAAAGTGTAAAGAATATACAGTTGGTATAAAGTGATTCAATAAGACATTTCAAAAACATAACAACACGAGATGGTCAGCCTACGTGAGAATATTTATTTTTTAATTATTTATTTGACAATCTTTATTTTAAAGGTTTTCAGTGCAACACTGAGTAAAATACAGTATGGAAATAGGATGCAGAAGGAAAGAAAACCCAAGTTATACATTAAGTCAATCCCCAACCACACAATGTGACAATACAATCTACACCTATCATAACATTATCACAACATTGTGCTGGATTGTGGGCAAAGACTTTGAAACAGGAACAAGAACACATGTTCCCTACTGGCGTTGAAACGAATGGGTATAACACCAATATTAAAAAGAGAAGAGAATGTTGGGGTGGGAGGACATGAAAGTGCGATCATAAACTCCAAAGCAAAGTCTAAGAGTTTAAGTGGACTTCCATAAATATTAGCAAGGATGAGTTAGGAAGTTCACCATGTTTCCAAGTGTTTATCCGTTCTGTGTGCCAGACACTAAGTATTTTCCTGCATCTGTTTAATTTCTTCCACCCAATACAGCGAACCTTAAAACATAGGGGCAGGTGTCTACATCCAGAGTTCAGGGACCCAGGATCTGGCTGCTGTCCACAAATGCTCTGAAATTGTTTTTTTGCAAGTGGAAATAGGTAACTTAGTGTGGTTTAGCAGCATTTCCACAGGATAGGAGGACATCATGTCACCTGTGTTTGAAGTAGTGGCCTTGTGTATCCGTTTCCAAAAACGAACAATGAAAAAACATTCCAAAAATATATGCAGTATTGATCTGACCAAAATTAGGTACCTCCAACAAGAGGGCAATGTCTTAGGGTAGACCCTGTTGAGATTTTGAGTAGTGTTGCACCAATTTGTGAGATTTGATGATCTGGTATTTGGAGCAAAGGAAGCCTTGATGTTTTGGTGTCAGGATTTTTGTAGATTGTTCCCAGGAGGACATAAATTGAAGTAGGGCTCCTGGGGCAACTATTAAACAAAACCTTGAAGTGACACCTGCTGACTCCGAGCCCTGTTCCCCCCGCCCCCTTTTGGAATGTGTTGGAATATCTCAGTCCCCACTGTGTGGGCACCTCGACAAGATCTAACCCTACCGGGGTATCACTAGATCGAGTCCTAGTACTCAAGATGGCTACCGGGCCTTTCGATACATGCGGACCAGCTACTTCTGACTTTTGACCGGAGTTCTGGGCAAAGCTATATGCTCGGGAACTTACCATTACTCCTGCTAACCGAATCATAATGCCCCAGACCAGTGGTATTTACTTCATGACCTCGTTCGCAGTTTTACTTTTCAGTATCTCCTAGCCACGTTTACATAGGTGGACAGGGTGTTTCTACTACCTACAGAAGTTAAGCATGTTTTCATGTCGATGCTAATTATCTCTCGTTTTATTAACCTCCATGACTTTAACAAGCTGTCTGTCCTCCAGCCTTCATTTAACTTAGTACTTGGACATAATTAGTTTAATTCATGCTTTATAAATTGTAAAATGTGCAGACCCCTTGGCTTGTCATTTATCGCAATTGTTCTTGCTGCATTGGCTTTTATTTGATATGTCTTGTAATCCTTATATGTACAACTCTGCACAATAACAATAAAGAATTTTAAAAAAATTCTAAATATTAAAATATTTTTCAGAAAATTAAATCATTCGAAAAGCCTATCCAAAGATATTACATCGAACCCTTAGTGAGATGAAATTATTGTAGTGCTTAGAGTTCCCCTTTAATGGTGGTATTTCTTTATACCCACTTTTACAAACCTTCTCTTTGAGACCTAATGCCTTATAATTTATTTAGTAAATACAGGGTGCAGCAGAATCGATTAAGCAGTTTTGAGGGGTCAATGCTCGGGCTGTGGTGGGTGGAGGCAGGTACACCTAGTCTCATTGTGTTCCGTCCATCACCTCATTTCAGTAGCCAATATGGTTTGGACTGGAGTACATCAAGGCTTTGCCGTGCGGGCGTATTTAGAAAACAACCAATCTGTGATCGAGACGCAAAGAGCTTTTCGGCGATGGTTCAACATTACGCGCAATAACGTTCCTAATGCAAACACAATTCGGTCATGGGTTAGGCGGTTGGAGGAAACTGGCACCACACTTAGAAGAGGTACACATGGCCGACCCAGGTCCATTTGCACACCGGAAATGTGCAGCTAGTGAGAGCAGCAATTGAGGACGTTCTGCTCGAAAGCATGCTGTTGCTTTGGGAATATCAGACTGCAGTCTGAGGAGGATTCTTCATTTAGACTTGCAGTTTCGTCTCTACAAGATAATGTTGGCTCAAGATTTGAGTATAGCAGATTACGCCAACCGCAGAAATCTGTGTGAGCAAATGCTTGCACAGGTCCCGCTTTCTTCAGTAGCAACGAGGCACATTTTCATCTCAGTGAAGCTGTGAAAAAACAGAATTTCCGCTACTGGGCTCAAAATAACCCTGTTTCCCGAATGATTCATGAAAGGCCGCTACATTCCCCATAACTAACAGTGTGGTGTATCACAATACGGAGTGATAGGCCCGTACTAGTGAAGGCATGACCATGAATTCTGAACGTTATGTCTCAATGCTGGAAATTTTTCTGCAGGCCAGAATGGAAGAGATTGTTGAAGAAGAGGAATTGGGGGATTTCTGGTTCCAACAGGTTCCACAGCCTGTAATATACTCAATGTTTTGAAAGAAAGGTTTCCCGAATGTCTGGTCTCTCTGAGGGGTGATGTGGGGTGGCCGGCATGGTCACCAGATTTGAGCATTTGCTATTTTTTTCTTTGGGGATATCTGAAGGAAAAAGTGTTCAAACATCGCCCTCACACCCTACCAGAGCTAAGGGAGCAGATTATTGAAGAAGTTAACGCCATACCCCGCGATATGTGTGAACGAGCGGTATAAAACTTCAGAGATCGTCTCCAACAGTGTGTTGCTGCTAATGGCCGCCTTCTCAAGGACATTATTTTCAAAACTTAATTTAAATAAAATGGTATTTACTGCTGAATTCGAAAATAAAAACAGTTTTTCTCTATATACCTCAGTTAATTTCTTATAACCCCTCAAAACTGCTTAATCGGTTCTGCTGCACCCTGTATTCTATCCTGCAAAAGTCTTTACTCCATACTCCCTTCGCCTTCTATGACTTTAAGACGCTATCTTACGTTGTGGTGCTGAGATCCAGTCTTCCATTCTTATCAAGATAATCATAGAGGTCGCCTCCGCTTAAATACTCCATGGCAAAGAAAAGGCGGTCCTGATTAAGAAAATGCAGCAGAATAAACGTTAGACTATTTAGAGTATAGTTTCATTCTGTATAGCAGTAATGTGGTTGCTGGCTACACACCAGTGCTATGGAAATAATGATAATTATAATAATAATAATAAAAATCAAACATACAAAGGTTCTAAATGTATTAAAAGGAACACTCCAAACACCTAAGGTATTTCACATTGCTGTTCATTTCTTACTTTACAAAAACATTGATTTCAAGAGAAATCGGTTCTTTTATAAAGCTACTAGGAGCTATTAGGAAAGAGCAGATGTGACACTTTTCACAGAGAAACATTGAATTCAGTGCTTCTGTGTGAGAAGCATTTCCAGGGACCTGTACTTCTCTAGTGCTTCTCAATAGTGATCATCTACCCGAGGCAGAGCAGAGCTGCAGGGAGGAGATCATCTTGCCACTGGTTAGAGGTAAACTACTTTTACAGGTTCTGGAGGGAACAATATAGAACCTGTAATATATAATTAGAAATACTTATAAAGGCCAGAGTAACTTCTGTTTCACAAACCTGTCTCTCCTAAAGGGCCAGACTCCACTCTCACCTCTTCTGCTACTTTCCCACCTTGTTGTCTGGTTGCTATCCCCCTTCATAGTCTTCCTATTGTGTTTTTATACCCAACAGTGGCGTACACATGACCCATGGGGCCCCGGTGCGAAAATTGATCCGTGGGCCCCCCCCAACCCCCCCGCGCTTACTCTGGCAGGCCGGGGCCGCAACACATTGCGGCGGGCACCTGGTCGCAGGGGTTGCAGGGCTGCGAACCCTGCGACCGCGGTATGTACGCCAGTGCATGCAGATGCACACACACTTAAAGGACCACTACAGACACCCAGATCACATCAGCTCAATGAAGTGGTCTGGGTGTCAGGTCCCTCTACTTTTAACCCTGCAGCTGAAAACATAGCAGTTTCAGAGGGTTAATCCAGCCTCTAGTGGCTGTCTCACTGACAGCCGCTAGAGGCTCTTCCGCGATTCTAAGACACTGAGCGTCCATAGAAAAGCATTGAGTAATGCTTTCCTATGGGCGGTTTGAAAGTGTGCGCGGCTCTTGCCGCGCATGCGCATTCGGAGCTGAGAAGCGGAGGGATCCCCTGCGCCAAGGGAGTCCGGCGCTGGAGAAAGGTAAGTGCTGAAGACACACACACACACAATCTCACGAACAGACGCATACACACTAGCTAACAGACACACACATTTACTGACAGAGACACACTCAGCGACAGACAAATATACACACTCTTACAAAACATACACACTCACTTACAAAACATACACTCTCACTGACAAACACACACTCACTAACAGACTCACTAACACACACACAAACACACTCAGTAACAGACACACACAGTAACACACTCACTGACACTCACTAGCAGACACACTCAACAGACACACTCACTCACTGACACTAGCAGACACACACACAAACACACACACAAACGCACACGCAAAAACACACTCACTGACACTCACTAGCAGACACAAACACTCTAACACACACACTCACACACACACACTAATCATCATTGCTCTGCACACCGTATTCATACAGAATATTCACATACTGCCCCCAGCATTCATGTAAATCCCATCTATCAAGACATCAAGACATATGATGGCCAGTTTATAGTAGTTCAGTATATTTTTTTACCAAGTAGGACAGCCAATAGTCTTTAGGGACCAGCTTGTTATGACCGCATAGATGCCATAACAGGTTAAGCACCATTCGAGTTTTCCCCCAGACATCCACCAGGAAACCATTGTAATAAAAAATCTTATATAAAATATTTTATTGGATAGATTAAAATGTTTTGCCTCATCTTTCTGGTTATAGCTCTAAGCAGTCATTGTCTTTGGTACGTTTTTTTTTTTGCCTCCACATGAAACACACACAAATCTGTGTCGCTTTTCCTACTTCCACCTACTTTCCTCTGTGTCGCTTTTCCTACTTCCACCTACTAACACTAAAACACACACGTTTTTTTTTGTTTTTTTTATTTAATCCCCCCAGCCTCCTTACCTTTTGGAGTGCTGAGGGGATTCCCTGGGGTCCAGTGGTGCTGCTGGGCTCCTGGGGGGGGCGGTCACCCGGCGGGCAGGCAGGCTGGCCGGCGCGCGAGGGAGCACTCTCCCCTGAGTGCTTCCTCTTCAGCTCCCTCGCGCGCCGCGTACTGATACCGGCGCCGGAAGATGACGTCATCTTCCGGCTCCGGTATCAGTGCGGTGCGCGAGGGAGCTGAAAAGGAAGCACTTAGGGGAGAGTGCTCCCTCGCGCGCCCGCAGGACCGGCCGTGGGGTGACAGCAGGGCCAGCCTCGGGGGGCCCGGAGGTGGCCGGCTCTAGGGCCCCCCAGGAGAAGAGGCTGGCCCAGTGGCTACATACCGGGTCGCAGGGGCGGCCGGGCCCCCTGGTGGGCCGGGCCCGGTCGCAGACGCGACCCCTGCGACCCTGGTATGTACGCCACTGATACCCAATGTCCTCTAGACTATAAGCTAATTTGAGCAAGGTCCTCATCAACCTACTGTTCCTCTAACATTTTGTGATTGTCTCATTTATTGTTAAATTTCCTCATTTTATTATAGTGTAAAGAGCTGGAAAGTTGGCACTATATAAATGCCTACAATAATAATAATAATAATGTATTCGAGTCATTGCATTCCACATCTTTGCTAACACAATTTTATTGTAAAGGTTATGGCCCTGGGCAGTCTTTATCCGGCTCTGTTGATCAGGGCCGTCTTTAACGCGGGGCAAACGGGGCAGCTGCCCCGGGCCCAGTTGCTCCTGGGGGGCCCAGAGCATCTGCCCCGTGGGCCCCGCGATTTGCGCAGCCCCCCTTGGACCCGGCGGTGCGGCTGCACAGAGCCGCACCGGCCCGCACGCTGAGGAGGCTCCCCGGGTGGCTCATGCACTAAAGGCCACCCGGAGAGCATGTGTGAGCAGGGGCCCGGTCTGGCGCTGTGACGCTTAAACAGCGCGACCGGGCCCCTTCCTGTACCGGCTGGGAGGAAGTGACGTCACTTCCTCCCGACGGAGAGCACAGCCGCGCGGGAGGAGAATGGCATGGAGGGGAGTTTCAGAGGAGAACTCCCATCTGCCTCAGCCTGCCACTGGACCCCAGGGAAACCACCCAACAGGAAAAGGTACGAACCTGGAGGGTGGCTAAATGTATGCTTGTGTGTAAGTATGTCTGTGTGTGTCAGTATGTGTGTGTGTGTCAGTAGGCCTGTGTGTGTCAGTATGTCTGTCTATGTGTATGTCAGTATGCATGTGTGTGTGTGTCAATACTTCTGTCAGTGTATGTGTCTGTGTGTGTATGTCTGCCTGTATGTGTCTGTGTGTCAGTATATCTGTCAGTGTATGTGTCTGTGTGTGTATGTATGTCTCTGTGTGTGTGTGTGTGTGTGTGTCAATACGTCTGTCAGTGTATGTGTCTGTGTGTGTCAGTATATCTGTCAGTGTATGTGCCTGTGTGTGTATGTATGTCTGTGTGTGTGTGTCAGTATGTCTGCCAGTATATATTTGTGTGTCAGTGTATGTGTGTGTCAGTATGTATCTGTGAATGTTTTAATGTCTGTCTGTGTGTATGTGCCAGTACGTCTGTCTATGTGTATGTCAGTATGCATGTGTGTGTGTGTCAATACTTCTGTCAGTGTATGTGTCTGTGTGTGTATGTCTGCCTGTATGTGTCTGTGTGTCAGTATATCTGTCAGTGTATGTGTCTGTGTGTGTATGTATGTCTGTCTGTGTGTGTGTCAGTGTATGTGTCTGTGTGTGTCAGTATATCTGTCAGTGTATGTGTCTGTGTGTGTATGTATGTCTCTGTGTGTGTGTGTGTGTCAATACGTCTGTCAGTGTATGTGTCTGTGTGTGTCAGTATATCTGTCAGTGTATGTGCCTGTGTGTGTATGTATGTCTGTGTGTGTGTGTCAGTATGTCTGCCAGTATATATTTGTGTGTCAGTGTATGTGTGTGTCAGTATGTATCTGTGAATGTTTTAATGTCTGTCTGTGTCTATGTGCCAGTACGTCTGTCTATGTGTATGTCAGTATGCCTGTGTGTGTGTCAGTATGCCTGTGTGTGTGTCAGTATGCCTGTGTGTGTGTCAATACGTCTGTCAGTGTATGTGTCTGTGTGTGTCAGTATATCTGTCAGTATGTCTGCCAGTGTATGTGTCTGTGTCAGTGTGTATCTGTGAATGTTTTAATGTCTGTATGTGCCAGTACGTCTGTCAGTGTGATTGCGCATTGGGTGTAATTGGGGGGGAGGGATAGGAGGGGCAGGGCCCAGGGGCCCCAAGAAAATGCATTGCCCAGGGTCCTAATCATATTATAGACGGCCCTGCTGTTGATATCTGTTCCAAAAACCCATGGTGATCTGACATGCCTTTTATAATGTCAGGGAAACTTACAAAATATCAATTAATAGTCAACGGGCCCCAAGTACTCTTTCTAAGGTTGGTGGAAATGCAAACTCGAAAACATCCCAGGAAGAATTTGTATGGTGACAATAAATCCAAACATATATAGAAAAAAAGATGTATTTGGAGTCAACTCCATGTTGTGATTATTCTGAAGTTACATTCTCTTCAACTAAGAAATGCTGAGATCTCCCAAATCTCTAAACAGTCCAATGAAAATAATGATTTAATCCCCATCAGGCATAAAATCTAAAGCTGCAGAGAGTCCATTATATAGCTGTGTATAGACATAGAAATCTCACACAGCAATCGTCTCATACTGAGCTCTATCAGCCAGTGACTGCCATCCTGGTTTGGTTCTCATGTGTTACCACAACAAGAGGACATAGTCTTAAATTAGAGGGACAAAGATTTAAAAATAATATCAGGAAGTATTACTTTACTGAGAGGGTAGTGGATGCATGGAATAGCCTTCCAGCTGAAGTGGTAGAGGTTAACACAGTAAAGGAGTTTAAGCATGCGTGGGATGGGCATAAGGCAATCCTAACTATAAGATAAGGCCAGGGACTAATGAAAGTATTTAGAAAATTGGGCAAACTAGATGGGCCGAATGGTTCTTATCTGCCGTCACATTCTATGTTTCTATGTGTAAATGCTGACGTGTTTTTTCATATTATATGTGCAGCTGAAGAGGGGTTGGGCTATGGATGCTGGGAAAATCCTTCATTCTGTAAAGCTATTTTGACACCATAATCACTACACTCTGGGCATCATAACAACTTAATGGAAATGAGAACTGGCTTACCTTTGGTGGTTACACTCTTAATGAATGGTTTAACCCCAAAGAGTTGAATCCAGCACTGTTTAGCTCTCTTTCTGCTTTTCTCTGAATCTTGAAGCAGGAAGCCTCAGTATGCTGGTTTAACCCCTTAAGGACACATGACATGTGTGACATGTCATGATTCCCTTTTATTCCAGAAGTTTGGTCCTTACGGGGTTAAAGCCAATCAGTAGTTTCCCATTCACAAAGCAGCTTGAGAGAAATCCATATGTTTCTCAAGCTATTTGTGAATAGGAATCTTCTGAAAACACCCCTGGAGATAGTCAGAGTTAAACAGCCATTAATTCAGCTCTTTGGGGTTAACTGTTCATTAACGATTTAACCCATAAAAGTAAGCCATGGACCTGGCACCATAACGCCATACTGATTATGTTGTTATGGTGCCTGGAGTGTTCCTTTTTAAAAAGCGGGTTGATATAAGGTAATAATTTTGGCACCTCTGTCTGGAAGGTGGCATATGCATGGGTAAGGAATTTGCTCCCGGCAGCAATTTCCAGCACCCGGCGTTCAACTAGGCAGCTGCTTGCGCTTTCAATAAGGCGTTGCTTATCGATGATCTTCATAGCGAGCCATTTGTTGGTTATCTGGTCAGATGATAAAACAACCTGTAGAGAGAGGAGAAAAAAATCATCATGGAAGTACTGTGTATTCATTTACTCTCACACTTAGATGACTTATATTGACAAATGGAAAGTAATACAAAGTTGTTATTTTTATATATTATTTTTTTTCATTTTAATTTACAATCGAAAGTAGGGACTACTTTGACTTATGAGCAAAACCAAGACTGACAGATAATACACTATGAACTTTTAAAAAAAAAAAATTGATATATATATATATATAAATACACACACAGTATCTGTATATGTGTCTATTATTTTCATATGTATGTGTGTGTGGGTGTGTGTAGAGCAACGTGTGGGTGTCCTTTCTCCAGCTCTCTCTCCGTGGTAGCCCGTTGCAAGGCTTTGACGGCTGTAGGCTTGCGATAGTTGAAGAAAGGACCCTCCAGAAACAGAAGAAAGCATGTCCTGGGTCTCCTTCACTATTAAAGCCAGCACGAGGGAAGCTTGCTTGTACAGGGCAAACAGACCACCATGGAAAGTAGTCTCCCCCCTCACTGGCCAAAGGTTACAAGCAGGACTGGGAGAATAAACTTATTAAAAAAAACAATAAACATAAAAGGCACAATTTTATAAAATGAATAATACAAGCTAAATAAGAATGTCTAATATGCTGGGTCACGTGGAAATCGTCAAGCTTGAGACATTAAACATGTAGTGATTTTTAAGTGTGTAAACAATGTGAAAGAGTAGGTTTGGAAATAGAGGCTTGCTAATATGACCTAACTAGCTTGACACATCTATTTGACATGTAGGGTTGATTAGGAAGAAACATGCTAAATGGTCATAGAGTGCACCTGTGTGCTCACTGGCTCAGACTTAAAATAATAGTAACAGGACAATGATATCTCTTCAGGAATAAAGGAGGTTAGAGTTAAAACAAAGAGAAACAGAATTTCGGACATAAATGCTTATGAATAGGCAGAAAGCACCCAAGTTTTTAGCATCTACAAGAGGGTCTGTGGCTCAGCCTACACCTTGTACTTGGTGAGAGCTACCCCAGAGTATTGTGCACACAAGTCCCATCATGAGTTGCGACCAGAGCTTGGTTCTGCGGCCCTCTGAAAAGATGCCTCCGCGCAGGATGAACTGTGACTTCCCGGGTGAGTGAGCTGTGCCCCAGGAGCAATCCGGATAGGGGCCGCAACGTGGGGAGACAGGGTTTCCTTGCTGGGCCAGGTTTTCTGCGGCGAGGGTTTCTCCGGGGCGCCTGCTTCCACCTCCTCGCCCCTGGTTGGTTGTTATAGTGCTGCCCAGGGGTTTTTGAATGCCGCTTGGCTTGTTGCAAGGGGAGCGTCTGCGGAGCCCCAGCTGGAGAGTGTGAGCAAAGGGTAAGTGCAGACCAGAAATCCGCGAATAGTTTGTCCAGGTGTTCCATGAGAGTGGAATGTGTGGCTGGAGACGCTAGTTTGCTTGTGGCATCCGCCATCTTGCCTCTTGTAGGCCAGCTGTTGCTGATGAGGGCTTGCTGGTGTTCCGCCAGTGCAGCACAAGTAAGAGGTGCAGAGTGAAGGAAGGACCTCCAAAGTCGTATGAAGCAGGTAACAGAGGGATCGGCCGCCTCCCTCGCGGTTTCTGTAGGTTGGCCACAGATGGGCCGCGGGTCCATTTCCTTCGTGAGACGCCGATCTCGGTCAGAAAGATTAAAAGTTCAGTTGCAGCAGTTCCCACCCGTCGAAAGAGTATGTCCTCTGGCAAGATCTCAAAGAGTAGTCGTTAATTACAGCTTTAATTGATTATTTCTGAGCAGAGCTCACTAAATGTGCAACCGGTAAGCGCAGCTGTCAGGCTCCGACCCCCATAAAATATATTTTTTTTACACCTGCTCGCTCCCTACAGAACACAGCCCCTATCCTACCCACAAATGTACACACACACACACACTACATCCAATATACTCACACACAGACACATTGCATTCACCTTACTCACAAACACACACTGCATTCACTATACACACACTAAACCCACTTTACTCACAAACACGCTGCTTCCACTATACATACACACACTGCATCCAGGGCCGGCGCTACTATTAGGCGAATAAGGCATTCTCCTGGGGCGCCGCCCACCGGGAGCTTTTATGGTGGGCTGGCCTACTGCTGTCTGGGGATGCTGTGCTGGGTGAGCGACTCCTTAGTCACCCCCCCCAGCGCAGCCATTCAGCTGTTGGGGGAGCTAAATGTGCATGACTGCTGACCCAAATGCCAAAAACCGTTACCCCCAATAACGACATGACACCGGATTGTTGGGTAAGGGCAACGGCCACAGCTTTATTAAACTTTAACACAGCCAACATTTCCACCTGTTAGCTGTTGGGGTGACTACCCAACAGACAGATACTCCAAGTCTTTATCCAGAGTTCGTTAAGCCTGCCTTCGGTCATCAGCCCTAGCAGGCTGCGACTCCCCAAATCCTTTCCGTGCATTACGTGCGCTGGCCAGGAACTCCGCCACCGCGATGCCGGCCCTCCCTCTCCTTCTCCGGCATCACGCCCCCCGCAGCCAGCGCCTTTTCTATACCCGACTGCAGCCCCGCATTAAAAATGTCCAATCCTATTTGGTTCAGGTGCACTCCGTCCGCCCACATCAAATTCCGATTGTCCCCCTCCAGCTCCACATGCCGAACCGCCACACCACCAAGCCGCCGCACAAACCGAGAGATCGTCATGTTGAGCTTGCGCCTGCTCCGCTCCAGACCCTTGGCATGCGTCAAGACCTGCCAGCCAGGACGGGGAACAATCTCCGACCAAATCAGGGTACAGTCTGAGAATAGCACCAAACACCGGGCCAAGTCGTGCTTGACAGAGTGCATCAGATCCACCGATCTAACCCTCCCTAAATCATTACCTCCCGCATGGATCACAATTGTAACAGCCCCCGACACGAACCTGCTCAGGGCCACGCACTCCGGATAGACTTGCCTCCAGGACAGACCCCGTACACCCCTCCAGCATACCCTTGCTATGTCCATGGAGATCCCTAGGTTCCGTCCATAGGAGCGAGACTGAGCCCGTCGAGCTGCCCAATATATAAACGAATGCCCCAAGATCCATACATAACGGGGGACGCAACCTGAAACAAATTATAACAGATGTGGTCGAACATACAGCTGAAACCTCCTGGAAGACCATCTGCCTAATCGCTGCACCACCGAAACCGCCAAACCCATACCGCTAGCCTGAGTAGCGGCCCCGATCCTGAAGGAATGAGGCAAGAACCCGGATGGATCTTGACCGCAGTCCACCAGAGCTCTTCCCAACACTGATGTGAACTGAAAACGCGTAAGCGGGGACCCATCCGCATGCACCAACAACGAGGCCGCCGCCGGCCGCCTCGCCATATACTGTTGGAAGAGCCGAACCGGACAATACTCACCCCCATAGCTCCCCACCCTGAGCCACACACCAGCACCAGCTTGATCTGTCTTGGATCTGCGGATATGCAGGTCCACAAACCCATCTGCCCAACGCACATCTGACAGCAGGAGTGGAGAAACCGAACAGCGATTGGGGGCGACAAGCTTCCCCACCCGCAGCGCACCGAAGAAACACAGCGCAAAACTAACCTGAAATAGCCGACTCTCGGAGACCGAGCCACAGACCCCTGGCAACGCCCCCATCAACTGCCACAACAGCTCCACTGAAATCGGACGCCGCCGGTCCGGACGCCTCCGGCGCAGAACCCGCTGCAGACAAAACTCCTTCGTTATGTCCCGCCAGCCTAAAAACCGAAACAAAAACGACAGAGCCGACAGCGCTCTCTCCGCCGATGCACATGATTGACCTTGCTCCAGGAGCCTACTCATATAGCGTAACGTCACTGTGAACCGAGCTGACCCCGATGACATACGATCAGACCCTTCCACACACGACAGCCAACCTACCCATACCGACCTGTACGCCTTCCACGTGGCCGCCGACAACGATTCCGACACCAAGGACATCAGCCCTCCGAAACCAGGTCCCATAAGTATGCCGGGCAGCGAAGACCCTCCTGTTCTGCTTCTGGGGCCGACTCCCGAAAACGGTCCCACTGAAACCGAGAAAGAGAGTCAGCCAACTCATTCAAAACCCCTGGGACATGCCGAGCCTGCAACCACACATTAAACTGTAAGCTCAGCAGCACTAGGTGACACAAGAGGGCCAGCACTGGAGGAGATGCAGACGATGATCTGTTAATCACGTGGACCACACTCATGTTATCCGTGTGAAAAACCACCACCCGGTTCCGCAACTCGTCCCCCCACAGTGCTAGCGCCACCACTATGGGGAACAGCTCCAAGAACGTAAGGTTCTGCATCAACTCCAGCTCACGCCATGCCGACGGCCAAGCAGCAGCACACCACTTGCCCTGAAAGTAAGCCCCAAACCCTACCGATCCCGATGCATCCGTGTATAGAGTTCGGCATTGGGAACCGCTTCCCGTAACCAGCATGATCGGCCGTTATACCTACCCAGGAAGACGCTCCATACCTGCAAGTCAGCCCTAAGCTTGGCCGTCACCCGAATAAAATGGTGAGCCTCCCTGATACCAACCATCGCCCATGACAAGCGCCGGCAAAAGGCCCGACCCATGGGCAAGACTCTGCAAGCAAAGGCTAGGTGACCCAGCAGTACTTGCATCGTGCGCAACTGGACCTTCCGAGACGATTTTACCAAGTCAATCTGCTTGAGCAGGACCATTAGCTTTTCGTCCGGTAAGCGAAAAACCATGTCCACGGTGTCAATCTCGATGCCCAAAAACGACAGCCTAGTGACTGGCCCCTTCGTCTTCTGCTCCGCCACTGGCACGCCAAACCACGCGGACACCGCGCGGAAGGCCGACAACAACTGAGCACATCCGTCACCCTCCCGAGGACTCACAAACAGGAAGTGCGTAACCGAATCCAAACCCAAATACTGAACCACAGACCATTCAAAAAACGAGGAAAACATTTCAAAATAAGAACACAATATCGAACAACCCATGGGAAGGCACATGTCGTAGAAAAACGACCGCTGGAATTGACAACCCAGCAGGTGATAACATTCTGGGTGAACCGGCAATAACCAAAAGGCCGATTCGATGTCTGGTTTAGCCAGGAGTGCCCCCAACCCCGCTTCCCTGTCAAACGAGGAATAACGCACCCTGCTGAATTCCTTTTTAGGTACCAGCCCCGAGGGCGATACCTGCAAGTTGGGAAATGGGGGGTAAGAAAACGGCCCCGCCATGCGCCCCAACGACAACTCTTTTCCCAATTTGGCACCCAAAACTTCCTCCTTACCCTGGACCGACCGAAGATTATCTGCCAACCGTGGCTCCGCCGAGAAGACAAAGGGGATCCAGAATCCGACTGAAAACCCTTCCTCCAACACCGCGGCATCGCAGCGTTTAGGGTAGGCCCCGAGCCATGGCAACATCCTTGCCACGGTCACTGGTGTCCTCCCCTTTGGAACCATCCTCTCGGGACCCTGACTTGGGAATGGACTGCTTCGCCTTCTTGAAGCATCGCATGGCAGGGTGAGCACCCCCACAATGCGAGCACTCGTGCTTGAACCTACAGGAGGAGTACCACCTGCAGTGGCTCTCATTTTTCTGCCCAGCCGGCACACCGGAGGAAGCTCCGGCGCCGGCTGCCCCTGGAAAGGACGCCGGACGACTAGGCGTCATGAGTAACAGCCACAGGCTGCCGTCCTGCGTGCCGAAGTCCAAACCAGGACACGCCGCCATCTTCTGACGGAACTGCTGGTCGTACCGGAACCAGCTCTGCCCGCCATACACCTTATACGCACCCCAAATCAGATCCCGAAGTACCCGAACAGCGCCGGCGCCCTATCCGGGAACCGACGGGTCAGAATACTTGCGAAAACTGCGAAACCCTGTAACCAATTCCCAAACGTTCGTGGGATTTGCTTACCCTTCTCAGGGTCCTGTGGCTCGCCACGACGTAGCCGATCCACAGAATCCCTGTCCGGGGAAACCAGGGACAAAAAGTCCACAAATTCCCCTTTAATAATCTTATCCCGTGTCTCCCCTGGGACATGCATGCCCAAGGGGGATAGTTCACAACCCGGTAGAGAGGGACGGAACCCCCCCCCCCCATGCCTGAGCCCTATCGGCCTCCTCCAGCACCCTGCGCACGTCCCCTGATTGGCTATGCGCAGCTGGCAACCTATCTACCACTGCCCTGACCAAGCGCAACAATTCCCTATCCGCAGCCTGCTCCTGCCCTAGCGCACCCTGCCCCCTAGCTAGGCTACCCCAAGCACTAGCGCAAGCCAACTCACCGCTTAGTGGAGCTGCCATGGTAGCCTGCTCAGGTTGGCGAGGTCTGGGAACCGTCCTCCGGTCCAACTCTTCCTCCTCTGATCCGGATTCAGAGTCCTCCTGCAGCCTCCTCTGGGTGCTGTCCTGCCATGTTGGACTCCTGTCCGGCAGTCCCCGAGTTCTGGGCTCACCTGGCTGCAGGGCAAACGCCCCCAGCCTTCTCCTGGGCTGTACAGCCCTCCGCTCCCGATCTTGGGCGCCCCCATGGCTCCCCTGGGGCTCCGGCGCCGAAATTGCACCCACTTCCGGGTTCTCCGGTGAGGCCTGTGACGTCAGCACTGTGCGCCGTGCGTCCGTCACGTACGCGCCCCTTGCGACGTCCGGCGTCTCCACGCACCGCCCGGACGTCCGACGTCGATGCGTCACTTCCTGCCGGACCGGAAAAGAAGGAGGACTGCACGAGCGCTCTTCCCGCGCTCCGCCATCTTGGGCCCGCCTCACCGCAGCTCTCACTACCCGCGGCTGCCTCCTGGAAGCCCGGGATCCGCCATCACCGCCTCCATGCTCTGCCGCCGGCTGCTGCCCGCTGGTCCCGGCCTCCGATCCGCCTCCTCTGCGCACCGGACTGGGGGAAAGGCGGGAAGGAGGTCTAGAACGCCTCGGCCTCCTCCCTGCTGCTCCACCTCCATCCGAGCCTGGGGAAGGTCGGCCATCAGCTCTGCCAGAGAACCGGATCCATTGGAAGCCAGGTAGGCCTGCAGCACCCCCAGCAAAGCCTCCCTTGACAACTCTGCCATCTTGCAGGGAAGGCCTAGCTTGCAGTAACTGAAAACACTGGAGTGAAGTAACTAAATGCTTTGTTTTTTTGTTTTGTTTTTTTTAAACAGCAGAAGGCTAGAAGTTAAAGGGCTCTGAAACTTTGAAAACTGTTATGTCAGGGTATTTATATCGGTAGACATTTGTGCTATGATAGAAATACAAAGTGTATGTTCTGAAGTCATTGCTAAACAGACCAGACTCCATTTTGTATCTTCAAGTTAACAAAGAGACACAAAATTCTATCCTTTCTCTTTGACTGACTGCTCTGCCCAAGCTGAATGGAATGTGTATATAACCAAACCAAATAGATAAGACATTGAGAACGGGGGATGGACAGACTGTATAAATTCTATTCCCAGACTTAGGTGACAGGAGATTAAACAATTACATTTTACTTTCGATATTGTACAACGTCCCATTATAGTTTAAGGTGAAACTTAGTTCACAAACTATCAATTTTAGGAATTATAGCAGAATTTGCAGACGCATAGTCTGAAGAAATTCTCTTGATCTGACAGAAGATCTGAGTTATTGGATACATAAAGATAACGTAAATGACGTCAAAAATAGCCACCAGGAAAAGTTAACTCTTTCCTGGATAGGTATGTCTAGTGGAACAAGGCTGCCCTCTTGAGTTCGAATATTAAAATGATTACCTAGAAGGCAACCACACCCCACATTTGTGATTGGCTATCACTTAGAGGAATTTCCCCTTTAAAAAGTTAAGACAAGGGAAGAGAGAGGGAGATTCAAAGAAGGAGATTCAAAGAAGGAGATTCAAAATTCAGGAGATTCAAAGATTGAAGAGAGAGACATTACAACACTCTGGGGATTCAGAGAGATCCAGGCAGAATCGGGCGACCAGAGTAACCAAGAAACTCTCACACTCCATGCAGAGAAAGAGATCTATGACATTTAGCTACCTGAGGATATCTGATGAGAAAATATCTACATAACTGGTAAATATACAGACATTTAATTAATTAATCAAAATTAATTAAAATTAATAGCATGATATATGACTGGATAAATCATGTTTGATTTCATATTTAGAAATCTTAATTATTAAAGAATATATATATGGTTATAGCATCCCATCTGCAGCTGGGATTAATATAGCCATTAATGTATTTGTGTGATTAATATCACGTTAGCATATCATGACCATTTATCCAGCTGTATTGATTGGCTCTAAAATAAGATAAAATATCTATTTAGGCAAATTAATTAAAATATCAGCTTATGTAACATGTAGATTTCTCATTGGATGGATCAAGGAATGGTTGATGACTGGTTAAATGTTATTTATTTAAAATTACATAGGAGTAGATCTTAACTATTTAGGAGGTTTAGCCAGCATTGAAAGGGTTATTTCTAAACTGCCAGCTGAAAGTTTCTTTTACGATCTCATGCTGCACGCTGAAACTTCACATTCTTTGTCTCTGTGAAAGGGTCGTAAATCTTGACACCTAATGTGTAGATTTTAAACTACGTCTTAGTCATTAGGAAATGTTGTTTTAAATTACCATATTGTATTGCATATTCATGTTATACTCGAATTCCATTGATTATTATCATGCATGTTACTCATCATTATTATTTAAATTGTTAAGAAATAAATATCTATTTTTATAACAATTTGTGATTTTTAATTACCGGTATATGGTTATACATTTCATTTAACACGATAACGATTAGGGATCTGAGAATTGAAAATCGTGGGCAATTTCTCATCTGTTTACATTATTATCCCATAAATATCCCCACAAATTGGAGGCACTGCTGAGATCGTTTAAGTTGAAATTATATTCCATATACAATAATATTTGTGTAATTCATGCAATTAATCTTAATATAGAAAAGAGTTTTGTATTGAGATTAAATCACTGTATAAAATATGGCCAGCGGCAGCGATACATCTGTAACAGATAATACTGAAATAATTGAAGACTTAAGAAAACATGCTCTAATCAATATTCATAAACATATGAAAAATGATTTAAGCTATGACGTTTGGTTAAAGAGCGTAGAATGGGATGCTAAACGGACGCTTATGACTGATGAACACATACTGAAACAACTTAAAGTAATTGCTGAACAAAAGAACATAGAGAAAAAGATGGGGCACATAATACACTCCTGGCCTTTCTTTATGACAGCACTTCTTAAGGCGTTAGATGAAAACAAGGTATTGAATACCAAACTGGACACGTACAGTGAACAATTTGGCATTCAAGATGGGAAATACCAAGATTTACTTGCTGAGCATAAAACTCGTCAGGCTGATCATGAAAAAGAAATGACAGCTTTGATGGATAAATATGCACAGGAAATAAATCAGCTCAAAATACAATTGGATAAATATGAAGAGGAGAGTCTGAAATCAGGCAGTGAGGTTGATAGCCATCATTCTGTGCCAAAAAGTTGCACAAAAATGAAAGAAAAGACTATCTATAAATCCCCTCCTTGTCATGATTTTCCCACACCAGACCAGGTTTTCATAAAACAGTCTGTAAGGAATGAGGTGAGTAATTCAGGAATATCACCTGTGAAACAGAATTCTCCATCTCCTGGCATTGCCAAACAACCTTGGCAATCTTGGGCAGAACAGTTTGAAAAAGCTGTCTTGGCCAAACTTGAGAGGGAGAGTCCAGTTCAAGATGATAGGAATGAAAACAGACATGGTTCTGTACACTGGCAGGATTCTGATGCTGATCAGAATTGTGACAGTGAACAAGAAGCTCAGAGTGATGGGAGTGAAAGTGATTGCACTGTCCACTCTGAAGGCCATGTGACTGATATGCCATCTGCACTGTTGTACGGGTCTAATTCCTCTTCAGCAGACAGATCGCATAGACGCTTACCCAAAAACAGAAACAGAAGTCGTAAATCAACGACGCCTGTTTATGAATCGCCAAAGGTTGTTAAGTTCCTTAGAGAGACTGTCCCACAATTTTCTAGAGGTTCAGGAAACATATCTGAACATCTGGAAAATTATGATAGAGCAATGAATTCATTGGGCATGTATGATGACATTCAAAAGAAATGGTTCATTACATGGACCTTTGATTCAATGTGCCGTGTTCATCTTGAAAGTCTTCAAGCTATGCAATTAATGTCCTGGTCCAAAATGAAATATGAAATAATCATGGAATATGGTAAGTATAAAACCGTTGCTTCTGCAAAGAAGGCGCTTTATAACTTAAAGTGCCGCCCAGATCAAAGCCCCAGAGAATTTTTAGTAATTCTTAAAATTGCATACTCCGTGGCCCAAAGAAAACCCAGGTATGAAAGCACAGATTTCAAAGATCTGTATTTTCATGCCATGCCGGTAAGTATACAAATGAATCTTGCAAGAGATTATGATTGTAAGCTACCATTAGAAATTGTATACCATACACCATGCACATGACGAAAATCAGCCAAAGGTTAAGAAACCTGGTGATAAAATGGTGTCAGAGACTAAAATACAATTAGGTTTAGAAACCCAACAGAAAAAGAGGACCTATTCTGAGGTTTTGAAAACACCAAAGCCTCAGAAACAGGAAAATACCAGAAACAATTCTGCAAACTCCTCTGACAATAACTCTGAAAAATCCAATACCAATGGGAATAAACGCCCCTGGGTTAATAAAAACCAAGGCAATTCCCAATGGAGAAGGAATCCTCAGGGAAATAGGAGATATGGAAACAGAAACAACCAATCTGCTTCCAATAACTCCCAACAGTCTCAGCCATCCCAGCCAAATTCTAATGGGCAAAGACAAAACGGCAATGGGGGAAATAATTTGCGTCGTCAGGTTGGTCAATTGACAGACCAGATGGGCAAATTAATGGAGCAAATAACAAAGATTAACCAAGTCTTTGCTATCAATCCTTTTTTAGGAGCAGCTCCAATTGCAGAGCCACCGGTGCAACTGCAGCAACAGCAACAAATACCGCAGCCACAATAGCTACAGTGACTAAACAGGATAGGTTGTCAGTAGATGTAATGCCTAACCCTGTTTCCTTTCCAGGTACTAACAGTCAAATAAACAATAGTTGCATTAGGAAACCTATTGCCAATCCCGTCACTTCACTTCCGGGTGAAGGAGGCGCAACGTGTTCTTCTGTTTTTTCATTTCAGCCAAAGGCTAAAATAGCCCCAGCAGCCACTAGTTTCCAGGATCCAGCCCTGAAAGGGTTAACTGATGAGATGCCGACCACTAGTTCCCGCTTGACAGTTCAAGATATTCCTAAAAGGGATGGGCCTGTGGGTAAGACTGAGCATTCCTCAGTACAGGTAGAAACTACTGCTGTGACCGGTAATGTATGGAAAACAAGTAATATGTTGACACATTCTAAATTCTTATGTGAATTAGAGGAACATGAAGGAAGGTACTACATGTCTGTAGAAATACAGGATTCGCTACCCCAACCTTTCAAAGGGTTAATAGATACTGGTTCACAAGCCACGATCTTATCCAAAACCTACTTCCAGCAGGTAATGGACTTAGCAACGGATAAGCCGAAGCTAAGAGATTTCCCCAATGCTCTGTTGAGTGTTGGAGGAAATGCACTTCATGTTATTGGCAATACTTGGTTAAAGTTTAAAATAGGTAACAAAACCTTTAGACACCCGGTGATAGTGGTAGATCTCCCCTATAACCGACTGATTCTGGGTATAGACATACTCAGAAGACTTAACACAATTATTGACTGTGTGAATGGAATTGTATGGTCACAAGCTAAGGTTCCTATAACCTATGAGAAATCACATGTACAATCTGATCGTAACTGCCATGTGATAGAGGAAAGACCTGACTCGATAGAGGTACATTTTAGGAATAGTCAGTCACCTGACGTGACTATCCTGCAGGTGAATGATGCAATCGCACCTGTAGATGAGCATTCCGTAAGAATTGCTCCAGAGAGGATCCAGAATGTCTCTCTGGAAGGTGATGTTTTAACCATTTCTCTCCACAGGGACTATGTTGAATCTGTAGATCTGGCAGGTCATGCTCAATTCCTTGCCAGATTTGAAAGGGTTAATAACAACTTATTCTTTCCTATTCAGATAAATGACTTAGGAAGAGATAGGAATGCAAAGCTGGTCTTACAGAGTGAGAACAGCTATATTAGCAGAAGTCTGTTAAAGCAGATCGCTAATCCTAAAATGATCAGGTACGCTTCCCCACATGACAGGTGGATCCAGAACCTGGATGGCGAATCAGAGAGTCACAATGTGATAGCAAAATGTTTACTATCTATTTCCATCGGAAATAAGACAGTTAAACATTTATTCCTAGTGATAGACGAACCTCGCTATCAGGTTTACATTGGCAATGATGTCATACATCGCTTTGCCATACACCTTGACCTGATTAATTCCAACTTGTGGACAAGGTTAAAAGGTAATCCTTGTGGATACCTACACGAGGAAAACGCCCTGAAATCAGGACAAATACTCCCATATGCGGTAAGTATCCAAGTACCTGATGACATAACCATTCCACAAGGGACAAGTAACTTTCTTTTACCCCTACAGGTCAAGGAGGGTCAGAGATTAGAAAACTCTGATGCCCTAATTTGTTTATCCAACAGGATACAACGATTAGGGATGGTGGTAACGCATACACCAATGGTAAGTATTGGTAAGAATCCCACCTATATAATGGTCAACAATGTTACACCCAATAGTGTTACTTTACCAAAAGGAACATTATTAGGTCTAGCATTGGATGCTGAGTACTATACATTTGGTTTCCAAAACCAAATTATAGGCCTCATCCCTGAAGAATACTTAACTGAGGACGAAATTGTCGATCAAATATTCCATTCCTCCCCAGAAGGATTATTCACTATCCTATCTGCATATCCCTTCAACGTCGAAGACGGCTCGTGTAAAATCGAAGAAGCATCAATCACCTTCGATCATCCGCTCAATGAGCAGGAATCACAAGAGTATCACGACCAAAGAGAAAAGGTAAGTCAACACCGAACTGACCTAACTACTAGGCTTGAAGAAGCTTATGAGATAGGCCAGCCTGAAATCTTTCCAGGATTTCAGGAAAGGCTAGAAGAGCAAATATCTTTAGCTGACGGTTGCTCCAACGATGCTGAGCGGCAGCAGCTAAAGGAAATCCTTTTGGAATTCCAAGATATTTTTGCCAAAGATTCCTACGACTGTGGGTTAACTAACCTACACGTAGCCAGAATACAAACTGATCCAAATTTACCACCTGTATTTATCAAACAATATAGACTCCCATTAGCGTCATACGATGGTCTACAAGACATCATTCAGAATTTAAAGGAAAGGGGCATTATACGTCCAGTGCACAGTTCGTATAATAATCCGATCTTGGGGATTCTGAAACCTAATGGACAATGGCGTTTATGCGCTGACTTACGACAGCTAAATAAACACGTCTATATGTCTGGTTGGCCAGTGCCATACATAGACCAATGTTTGGTACAAATGCAGGGATCCAAAATATTCACTGCCATTGACTGTGCGCAGGGATATTGGACTGTACCAGTCCATAATGAAGACCAATACAAATTGGCCTTCACATTTGGAAAGCAGCAGTATACCTGGACCCGTATGCCCTTCGGTTACATAAACTCTGGTCATGAATTCGCTGTGTTCATGCATAAAGCTATGCCTGACGCACTCGAGAGAGGAACGTTATCATATGTCGACGATGTCTTGCTGAAAAGCACTTCCTTTGATAAGCATATCATAGAGATTAGACATGTTCTCACTCAGTTAAGAGAGGCAGGGATTAAACTGTCATTACATAAGGCGCAATGGTGTCGCACCCATGTCAATTTCCTTGGACATGAGGTAACTTCTGAAGGATTAAATCCCCAGAGGAAGAAGGTTGAAGCCGTACTAAAGGCTAAAACACCTTCAAATATCAGGGAATTAAGATCGTTCCTTGGTATGACTAACTACTCCCGTAAGTTTATAGATAACTATGCAGAAATAACGAAACCACTCTTACACCTGCTTAAAAAGGAAACTACCTGGAACTGGGGGGAGCCTCAGGACCTAGCGGTAAGTGAACTGAGGAGGAAGCTCACTCAGGCACCCTGTTTAGCATACCCAGAGGGGGGTAAACCCTTCTATCTGGAGACAGGTTATACCGATTTAAGCATAAGTGCTGTTCTGTACCAGAAGCAGGACAGTTTAAACAAAGTTATTGCATATGCTAGCAAGACTTTGTCACCTGTTGAAGTTAAATTCAACACGTGTGAGAAGGCGTTATTGTCGACTGTCTGGGCACTACAAAATTTTCGTAGCTATATCCAAGGTGAGAAAATAATTGTAGAAACAGCTCACCAACCTCTACAGTATCTGCAGAGTGAAAGAATTAGAGACGGTAATCTCTCTAACAGTCGAATTACTGCATGGACTCTATCCTTACAGGGATGGCCGTTAGAAGTCCGTTATAAACATAATAAGAGAAGCCCAGTTGCCCAAGGTTTAGCAGAATTACATGACTGTACTGCTCCATCTCTGGATGATAATGACACCGGAGATGACTTCATAGAAGAGCAATTGCTATCCCCTTATAAAGTTTATGACGAGGAATACTGTCGACCACTACTGTGGGTATACATTGATGGTTGTTCATATCACCACGTCGCTGGTGCTGAACGAAAGTTAGTTGCAGGTATCGGAATCGCCTGGATAGGTGATTATCCCAATGTATCTATAGGATACAATATTGGTCCCAAAAGCAGTCAGATAGCCGAACTCTGTGCAGTATATAAGACCATTCAAATGGCAATAGAATATAGTATCACAGAATTTGTTATCATAACTGATTCCAACTATGTTCGCAACAGTTTCGTCGAATATCTGCCTAGCTGGAAACGTAACCAAATGCTGAAAAGCAATAACAAACCTGTTAAACATGGGAAATTGTTTTGTAAAATCGATGAGTTGGTTAAGGAACATGGTTTAACCATATATTGGAAGAAAACCAAAGGCCATTCTAAGATAGAAGGTATTGACAAGGATGGTAATGACTTAGCCGATTCACTGGCAAAACAAGCAGCCATCAATGGTGAAACCCTAAACATTGATGATCTTATGGGTTCAATTCACGTTGAAGCCATAACTAGACGACAGGCTAGAGATAATGCCGACTTAAATGTCGTGCAATGGAGTCAAGAAGCTCCTAGTGAGGATCTGATTACCAGTCAGAAGAACGATCCTGTCATTGGTATATTCTATAAACATATAGAAGACCCTACTGCCAATCCCATCACAGATGAGGATTGCAAAGATAATGAAGATTTACGAATCTTAATGAGATATAAAGTCCAATTTAGTATCATGGATGGGTTGCTGGTCAGAACTTCTAAACATGGTATTCAACAATGGGTAGTCCCAACTGTATACCGAGGGTTAATGCTCCAACACGCACATGATGCACCTACATCTGGGCATCGTGGTGATAAGATCACATATGAGATATTGCGTGATTATGCATATTGGCCACACATGTTAAGAGATGTTAAGACATACTGTCAGGGATGCTTGATTTGTCCGCAATATCAACCCCATGGTCCAACCCATCGTGCACCACTTCAGAAGAGGGGGGTGTCATTACCCTGGTCTGATATCCAAATTGACTTTATAGGTCCTGTAACAAGATCTTCAAGAGGTAACAAATACATGTTCACCGTTACATGTATGTACACAAAGTGGATAGAATGTTTGCCTTGTAGAGAGAACACGAGTACCGTGTGCGCCACTTTGCTGATTAACCATGTCTTTTCCAGGTTCGGTCTGCCTCAAAGAATTGAGTCAGACAGAGGTAGTCATTTTACCAGCGAAGTAATGGCTAAGATGTGGAATATTCTAGGTGTTAAACGAAAGCTACATATTGCATACCGCGCTGCGTCTAGCGGGGGGGTAGAGCGATATAACCAGTCTATCGTTAATATTCTGAAGAAGTATGTTAAGGAGTCTGGTAAAGACTGGGACATTAAATTGCCCCTAGTTTTAATGGCGATTAGAGCTACACCTAGCACTGCTACCAAATTGTCACCTTTTGAATTGATGACAGGAAGAAAGATGGTTTTACCACAGCATTTACTATATCGTACTTCGGATCATAATTTGATCAATGCTGCCACTACGCATCAGTATATCGAAGATTTGCGCAAGCATTTACAACATGCGTTTGCTTTTGCCCAAAAGAATCTAGAGAAAGCAGCAACAGGGGTTAAGACCTATTACGATTTAAAAACCACGAAAAAGGAATATGAGATAACAGATCAAGTCTATCTGTATAATTTTGCGCGAAATCAAGTCAAGGAAAATAAATTTTTACCTTCTTGGAAAGGGCCATATGTCATCATTGACAAAATTTCCCCAGTAGCGTACAAAATAAAAATTCCTAAGGATGGTGATTTTATTGAAAAGTGGGTTCACATTAACCAGTTGCGTGCTTGTCATCCTAAATCTCAATTAAGGATTATAGGTGTGGATTCAGATGCAGAAGGGTGAACGACTAACCTGGATGAATGCTTGATTCACGTGGTATAGTATGATGTGAAATGTTGTGATGTGCCATGATCTCATGTACGTTCATGTCATTAACCATTTCCTTGCCATCCAATAACTACATTTTCTAAGCAGGTTACCAGCTTGTTTAGTTGATATAGGCATATTGCTGAGGAGTCAGTAATAAATGTAGTGAGGGATGAAGTTATAAAAATAGAATTAGAGAGAATACATATGTTGATGAATCGTAATAATGCGTTGTCCTAGGCCAAGTGATGTCACACTGTTATAAGTTTGTATACTTAACAAACCTTGAATCATTAGTAGATAAGTCTGAAACGAGTTCCTGATCCGTGACTGTCGAAAGATGTCCAAGAAGGATGTGGCGTGTTTCTGGATCGTACTGCTCCTGTGCCAAGAGCTACGGACCGACCCGATCGCAGAGATGGGACCCTCCTCCGGCATCCTGATTCAAGAGACACCAGGGTTCATCTTAACAGAGAAGAGGATCCTTACCCGACGTGTGTTCGTCAGCTTGGACCCCAAGATTTCCATCGAGAAGGCGTACAACATTTCATCGATGCAGCTTCCTGAGTTACAGACTTGGTACCAGATGCACCTCCAAAGAGCACAGGACCGTGTGCGAAACATCTTGGAGCAAGCCCGGAAACCATTTGTATCCAGTTCTATTTCGATGAGCAACCGACCCAAAAGGTTCCTCACCGCTATAATTGTTGCATTAGTTTGTGCCACTGTTGGTGCAGTTGTCGCAACTGGAATGTCTGCAGCCAACTCTATTACTGTCCAAAAGCTGGATATGGAAATCTATGCGCTAAAGCAACACATTAACGATATTCATCAGGTGATAAAAGAGCAAAGAACACTTCTCCAAGACGTGTTAACTATTGTGGAAGACACAGTTGTTACAACAAATTTGCATTCGGAGTTAATTGCCAAATCCACTGAGTTGCACCAAAGTCATGACTTATTTAAGCATGAACTTTTATTTCTGCATGACCCAATATTGTTCCACACACTTGCTTTTCTCGACGAAGTGCAAACTGGAATGATCGAATTGGCAGGGGGACGCATACCTCTGTATTTTGTATCCAAGGATATTGTTCATGCGATGCTTGCCAATGTGGATGGAGAAAAAATTGAGCCTATGCAATTAAATCTGGCCTTTGAGATGGGGAGCGCTATACCTCTCTTAATTGACCCGGAACGTATGGAGATTTGCTTTTTATTGGCCATACCATATGTAACTCCCAAAAACATTTTTCAAATGAAAACAATTTACAACGTTGGTACATGGAAGGAAAATATCCATGTAAAAGTCCAAACCCCAGATGTTTTGGCTTTTCAACCGTGGATACCAGATTGGTATTCAATACCCATTTTGAATGACTGTGAAAAATTCAAAGACAATAATTTCCAATGTGATGGAAAACCTTTTGTGTACGATTCTACCAATGCTTTGTGTGGAATCGAGTACCTTAAACATGGCTCTGAAACATGTCAAGTGACTATGTCAAAAACCGACAGTAATGCGTTAGTACATGCTATCTTAGTAAAAGATAAATGGTTGGTAAGCACATGTCTTAAAAACATGAGTGTTTTTCGCAGGGACCAGGGGACTAATAAAGTAATTGCCTTACCAGCACCTGTATCACTGATCAAGGTACCCCACAACTCTCGTATCACCATCGGTGACGTTACGCTATACCCAGTGTACACTGACGTCCTCGAAAGTGCTATTGAGATGGTGGATCCCTTCCAGAATCTAGATATCCCTCTAGATCCTAATCTAAAGTTCTTGCTGGACCATAAGCCCAACCACACTATCCAAATGTCAATCAAGAAAGATAACATTTCTGTGGACACATTTAAATACTCTGAGTTAGATACTGACCTTATTGATCGGGTTGACTGGTTCATACATGTTAAGTTTGTTATTGGGTGTGTTATGATAATAATGATATTATGGTTGATTGTACTAAGCATAAAGTTCAAAACACTTACAGGTACAAAAATATACAAAGATGTTCGTTCCACGCATGAGCCTATGTTAGAAATGATGTGATTGCACAATATGTCTTGTGACTTCCATAGTGCCTACTCATAAGCTAAATTACTTGGCTATGATATCCACTAAAGGGGGGTTATGTCAGGGTATTTATATCGGTAGACATTTGTGCTATGATAGAAATACAAAGTGTATGTTCTGAAGTCATTGCTAAACAGACCAGACTCCATTTTGTATCTTCAAGTTAACAAAGAGACACAAAATTCTATCCTTTCTCTTTGACTGACTGCTCTGCCCAAGCTGAATGGAATGTGTATATAACCAAACCAAATAGATAAGACATTGAGAACGGGGGATGGACAGACTGTATAAATTCTATTCCCAGACTTAGGTGACAGGAGATTAAACAATTACATTTTACTTTCGATATTGTACAACGTCCCATTATAGTTTAAGGTGAAACTTAGTTCACAAACTATCAATTTTAGGAATTATAGCAGAATTTGCAGACGCATAGTCTGAAGAAATTCTCTTGATCTGACAGAAGATCTGAGTTATTGGATACATAAAGATAACGTAAATGACGTCAAAAATAGCCACCAGGAAAAGTTAACTCTTTCCTGGATAGGTATGTCTAGTGGAACAAGGCTGCCCTCTTGAGTTCGAATATTAAAATGATTACCTAGAAGGCAACCACACCCCACATTTGTGATTGGCTATCACTTAGAGGAATTTCCCCTTTAAAAAGTTAAGACAAGGGAAGAGAGAGGGAGATTCAAAGAAGGAGATTCAAAGAAGGAGATTCAAAATTCAGGAGATTCAAAGATTGAAGAGAGAGACATTACAACACTCTGGGGATTCAGAGAGATCCAGGCAGAATCGGGCGACCAGAGTAACCAAGAAACTCTCACACTCCATGCAGAGAAAGAGATCTATGACATTTAGCTACCTGAGGATATCTGATGAGAAAATATCTACATAACTGGTAAATATACAGACATTTAATTAATTAATCAAAATTAATTAAAATTAATAGCATGATATATGACTGGATAAATCATGTTTGATTTCATATTTAGAAATCTTAATTATTAAAGAATATATATATGGTTATAGCATCCCATCTGCAGCTGGGATTAATATAGCCATTAATGTATTTGTGTGATTAATATCACGTTAGCATATCATGACCATTTATCCAGCTGTATTGATTGGCTCTAAAATAAGATAAAATATCTATTTAGGCAAATTAATTAAAATATCAGCTTATGTAACATGTAGATTTCTCATTGGATGGATCAAGGAATGGTTGATGACTGGTTAAATGTTATTTATTTAAAATTACATAGGAGTAGATCTTAACTATTTAGGAGGTTTAGCCAGCATTGAAAGGGTTATTTCTAAACTGCCAGCTGAAAGTTTCTTTTACGATCTCATGCTGCACGCTGAAACTTCACATTCTTTGTCTCTGTGAAAGGGTCGTAAATCTTGACACCTAATGTGTAGATTTTAAACTACGTCTTAGTCATTAGGAAATGTTGTTTTAAATTACCATATTGTATTGCATATTCATGTTATACTCGAATTCCATTGATTATTATCATGCATGTTACTCATCATTATTATTTAAATTGTTAAGAAATAAATATCTATTTTTATAACAATTTGTGATTTTTAATTACCGGTATATGGTTATACATTTCATTTAACACGATAACGATTAGGGATCTGAGAATTGAAAATCGTGGGCAATTTCTCATCTGTTTACATTATTATCCCATAAATATCCCCACAGTTCCAGACTGCTCCTTCTGCACTGGTGAGTCCCACCCCTCTGCTCTCCTTCTTATATCCCACCATATAGGCAACAATGTATCTTTATTATTCCCACCCCCTTACTGCAGGGCAGCAGTCATGCCTCCCCTTCCTTGCAGTCCAGGGGATATCTTTATCCCCAGCACCCGGGCAGAGCACTCTGCT
This sequence comes from Pelobates fuscus, assembly GCF_036172605.1. Lineage (NCBI taxonomy): Eukaryota > Metazoa > Chordata > Amphibia > Anura > Pelobatidae > Pelobates > Pelobates fuscus. The sequence continues at coordinate 53,713,369 of NC_086324.1, forward strand.
TCCTGCAAGCAGGGGAAACCGGGTCATGACCTGGTATCCTGGCTGTCCCCTGCCTGTGGACACAGGAAGTAGGGGAACATGAAGCAGCCTGTGCTCACAGTGCATGGCTCTTCTGCTCCCCCAGAGAAAGAAGAGCAATATCCTGGATCATGCTGCCTGGACCTCTTCTCTTCACAGCACTCAGGTAGGCTCAGGGGGATTGCTTATAGTATGAATGTTTGTAAATTGGTGTGTGTGTTAAATTGATGTATTTGTGTGTGTAAATTAAATGTGACTATATGTAAAGTGAGTGAGTTTGTGTTTGAGTGACAGTGTGTGTGTGTTAGTGAGAGTGTGCAAGTGACTCTGGGTGTGTGTGTTAGGGAGAGTGTGCAAGTGACACTGTGTGCGTGAAAGTGACACTGTGTGTGGAATTAGTAACAGTGTGTAACTGACAATGTGTGTTGGTGAGAGTGTGTAGGTGACACTGTATGTCATTGAGAGTGTGTATGTGTGTGTGTTAGTGAGAGTGTGTAAGTAATGCTGTGTATGTTGGTGAGAGTGTGTAGGTGACACTGTGTATGTCAGTGTGTGTGTGTGTTTTAGTGAGAGTGTGTAGGTGACACTATGTCAGTGTGTGTGTGTGTGTGTTAGTGAGAGTGTGTAGGTGACACTGTGTATATCAGTGAGAGTGTGCAAGTGACATTGTGTATGTCAGTGAGAGAGAGTGTGTGTGTGTGTTAGTGAGAGTGTGTAAGTAACACTGTGTATTTTTAAGAAACTTAAATAATTACTGTCCATAGCGACGCAGGCATGCAATACGTCGCTATGGAAATAAAATCAACCGAACATACGGAAATATTAGTGATTGTGCACACTGTTTAATCAATGTGATCAATATGGTAGATGTTCATTAAAGAGTATATATTGATCACATTGATTAAACAGTGTGCACAATCACTAATATTTCCGTATGTTCGGTTGATTTTATTTCCATAGCGACGTATTGCATGCCTGCGTCGCTATGGCAACGAACGATCACGTCGGCACTTGATGACGTCACTACACAGGGCGGAACACACACGCACATGCGCACTGGAGACACAGGGACGCCAGTCAGACAGCACGATTCACCTGGGGTAAGCCAATTTACCTAATCTAACTAATTATGTTTTATAGAAAAACGTTATATGTTTGTTATATGCTTCTATGATCCTGAGGAAAGTCCTCTTAGAAGGACTGAAACGTCGATCTGTTTAACGATGCTACAATAAACTTTGGACTTTTATACCAGAAATACCGTGAGTGCAGCCATCTATTTGAATTTCCTGGATACATTAGCCACATTTGGCTGGCACCCGGTTACCAAGGGGTGATATAGCGTGAGTGCAGGAACTATCTTGCTTTTTTTTTTTTATATATATATATATATATATATATATATATATATCTCAGAGTTTAACATTATATATAGAGAGTTTAAACCCTTAAGGAAAAAATGACGGAAATATTCCGTCATGATTCCCTTTTATTTATGAAGTTGTGTCCATAAGGGGATAATATTATACTACTAGCCATTGGCAAATTAAAATGTTGTTCTAGCAAGTAAAAATTAAACCCTGGAGGGTATTCTATAGCCATGTATATCTCTTTATTTATTTATTTTTCGCTTCACAGCAGCTTGAGTGCTAGTGATTGTCTATTCCAAGTCTTTCCTGCTGCTGTGGGAACGATCTTTCACCTTACTCAGCCACTGGCAAAGCTGACATTCATATAATCTTCATGCAATGGAGGCAGGGGGCAATGTTATTAATCTGCCAGTAATGCTCGGTCCATCTGCCATCAGGGATGTATTAGAGGTGGTGGCAGATCGGTTGGGGTAGCATAGATGCAATGTAGGCTCATTCCCAGGCTGCAGATCTCCAGCAGCTCTTTACTGACCACCCCAACCAGGGCAATTTTACCCTCAATACTTGCTGTCATGCTGCCCACTTCCAGACTAACTGTGCACTTAAGGAGATGCTGAAATAATTGCAAATCTTTAGCTGCCCAATAGGGTTTTTAGTTTTGGTACATTAAGCTTCCCATTATAAAATGCCAACAAGCAGGCCTCCCTTAGGCATTGCTCAAACACAAGTGGGACATTCCTTTTAAATTGACCTACCGATCAGAGGATTAAACACTGACTGCGGCCCAAGATCACCTCAGCCCTTTGCTACCCCCAGCGCGGGAGGACTTGAACTTTGTGCAGTTTCAAGTCCATGGTACAATGATGTAGGTCTAAAAGCAGGCTTGGGGTTTTTGGGGACGACCTGCCTCACTCCTGTTCTGCTGCTGACACCAGCGGCATTTAACCTTCATCACTCTAGTCGAAGAATTGTCTGAACTCTCCAATTTGTGCAGTCCCACTGCCTAACTTCTATGCTCCTATTGGTTACATGGCAGCACCCAGCCCTAGCTTGTCACTTTTTAATACACTCCAGCTGTGCTCTTAAATGCCCTCTTCTGCCTTATTGATTCTTTGCTTTTTTTTCTCCTTGTAATGTCTTATCTGATGTGGTGGTAGGATAGTGGCATAGGTCTCATGCAGACCTCCTCTACTCACTTATCTAATAGTGATAGCGGCAGGACCTGTTTCTTTTTGCCTCACTAAAACGCTGATTTGGGTTTTTATTTGCAATCCTGAGCGTCCAGTGGTTCTATATCTGATTCCTGCAGTATGTCCCGATTACACATTAAAGAGATTCTATAGTCACCAGAACAACTACAGTTTATTGTATTTGTTCTGGTGAGTATAATCAGTCCCTTCAGGCTTTTTTGCAGTAAACACTGTATTTTCAGAGAAAAGGCAATGTTAACATTACAACCTAGTGATACCTCCGCTGGCCACTCCTCAGTTGGCTACTAGAGGTGCTTCCTGGGGCAGTGCTGCACACTGAACTTTCCTCATAGAGATACATGAATTCAATTATCTCTATGAGGAGGTGCTGATTGGCCAGTGCTGTGTTTGGCTTGTGCTGGCTCTATCCTATCTTACTTTTCAGCAAACATCTGCAAGAGCTGTTCTCATTTTCATTTACACAGTGTATGTTAGCTCCTTGAGACTAATTTTTTCTTATAAAATTAGGCCCTTTTGACCACAGGGAGACATACCGCAGACTATATGATGGCATAGCTTTGTACTGATTTTTTTGGTGAATATATTGTTTTTATTACATAGTTAGACATCCCATTGTTTACACAGTTGTTCATTTATGAATACAAGTGTAATAAGTAGTCGTATAGTTTATACTGAGTGGGTCATCTAGCTTTCTGGACATGTCTCTGAACATCTCATGCACATACATAATTCTTTATTGCAGAGAAGCCATTAACAAAAGTACAAAAAAAAAAAAAAATAAGAGATAAGCTGAAGTATAGCTTTGTACTTCTAATGTTTTATATTGATATGTGATGATATTGGTAATGCTTGGATATTATACTGTTAATTATCTCATGCCTGTCTGCTTGAGTTGTTGTCACCACTGTATTGTATTGTTTATCTGACTTATGCCTCAATAAAAATAAAGATTGACAAAATATATATATATATATATATATGCCAACAACAGGACTACAAACCCCAGAAAATCCTCCTGTACATGCTCTCAGGATAAAAGTACTTGTATGGGTAAAGAGGTGTATTGCATGGACTCAGTGGCGTATGTAATGAGGGATTTGGCTTTTGAATGCAGTTATAAAACATGTGCAAGAAAACAGGGGTAGAAAACCTGTTTCAAAATAATCTATGTAAGAATAGAGTATCTCTTTAGGAATAAGTAACTCGTAAACAAAAATAAGGCCTAAAAAATATGGGGAACAGCTTATTTTGGGTTACCCCCTATTGGAGAGCACAGTGGAAGCGATCATGCCCAGGAAAGGCATGGAGGCCACATTATCAGGTGAAAGTGGTTTGCTAGACCACTTCAATATTGTTTTTTCTCTATTTAGGAACATTTAACAGCATTGTGGAATCATGTGACCAGGAAGTGCAGACAGACATGACAGTTGGAGACATTTGAAAATTAACAACTTTATGTAAAATGGACAAAAAACTCATATTAAAAAATACAACAGGTACTAACAAATGCCATTATTCATAACATAACACCATGCATCCATAATATATCCATATTTGAAAATTATTTTAATTTAAAGTTTGAGGATTATTGATTTAACAATGAATTACACTGAGCTGACAACTGACTTGCATCATTAAAGCCCAAAAAGCTGAACTTGAAGATTTTTTCTAAGTCCCTAACTTTCTCTGGTCCGCACAACTCACTATTTATTAAATAAATGTTTATAATTTTAGCAGCTGTGCTGGCTGGAACCCTCAGAACTGGGCTTAAAATACATACGGCACAATGTATTGTATAGGGTTATACTACAATTATATTGTTTTAAGTAGATAAATAATTGTAATCTAAATAATTGTTGTCGGTTACACAAACAGGAGTAGTCACTAAAGTAAGAAAAGCCTGAAATGTCAACTGAATTCAAAATTAATTTTAAGGCTAAATTAGTCACACTGGAAAGATGTCAGGTCAACTATAATATGTTCACTTTTGTACATGTCCGTTAAGTAAACCTTTTAAATACACAACTTTTTAAAAATGATCTGTACAGTTGGGTTCCGTTTTATTCTAAACAGGTTCTTGTGTTATATTAGGCTTTCACTATTCATTTCTGTCCATAAGAAAATTCTCAGTCCATTTGGTGGATATTACATACCTTGCCAAAGCTGCCCTGTCCAAGGGTTTTATGAAAGGCAAATCTCTCCAGAGAAATGCTGGTGTCCATTGGAGAAACCACAGGATGGATGGTGGCTCCTTCTGGAAGAGTAAAAATTGTCCATATGTTACATCATATTTTAAAAAAAGTTATTTTTTTGTTTAAAATGTGTTTAGTATTGTGTAAACTTTTTTTATTGTTATTTTGACACAATACGTACTGAAATGTTTACTTCGGGCCCTGATTGACTAGGTTTTAACCTTAAAATCATATATTTTAATGTTCTTACCTAGTATGAACAAACGCTAAGAAATGCTCAAAACTTATTGAGAACGTTTCACTTCCACCAATAATCCTTATATTTTGAAAACCAAAAGGGGGAAGTAGTTTTTGGAATCTGCTAAAGTTAGGCTTCAGTGCTAAGTTAGATTAGGTAACTGTGATTAAAGAACACAGAGTAGTATTACTGCGTTTTGAGACATTAAATATAAGTAAACCATTCTGAATTTAAATATTCTCTAGTAGAATGGATCCCCTCCTCAATCTCCAGTGTACTGTTTCTTACCTTCGCATTTCTTCTTTCTCTTCAAATGCTCTTCTGTTTCACTCCCGTCTGGTCCTTTCTTCTTCTCGGTCTTCTCCCGTTGCCTCTTCTTGCCTGTCCTCTTCTCTCCACATGATGTTTCGGTGGTTGTTGGATTTTCCATATTTGTTCGTTTACAATTTTCGAATAACAGCACGAAAACTCCTCTGAATCGCTTGAAAGCTAGCTAAGGAGTGACAGTTGCACTGGTCAAACTATAGAATCCTGTGATGTCGCTGCTTCTATACCAACTAAATTCAAAAAATGGCAACTACTACATAGGCCTATATGTGTTTATTTTCAAATCCTAATAAATATTATAATGATTTTTTGCATCCTTTTTTTTTTTTTTTTTTTTTTTTTTTTTTTGGGTTACACCGTTAGCTGGGGTAGCTGTCACTATGGAATTTACACCATTGTATATAACCGTGAAATTCACTTATAATTTATCTAAACATTTTTTTTCCAATATAATTTTTATTGAATGGTTTTCAGCATGCAAATCTCGTATAGCATTGTCAATAAAGGTAGATTTCCACAGTGTATTTTAACAAATGATGTAAAAAATACAGTTTGAACATAAAGCATAAACATCAGGTAGACAACAAGGGTAATACAGCAAGGTACTGGTGAACCACACATACATTCGGAAAATCGCAGTATATGCTCCTGAGATGTTATTAACTCGTATATTTGTTAACAAAAAGAAAGAACATGATCCGTCACTTCCCTTAGGCAAACATGTTTCACCCTTTACTTTTCAGTTAACAAGTAACCCCTGAGAAACAGTTATTCTGTCTCGGTCTCCTTTCCCCATTGATTGCTTTCTACCCATATAATATAATACGGTGGTACTTGTGAGTTGATTAGGGTTTTTTAGCGAGATATCAATGTGCGGTTGCGTACAACTTGACCCATGGGGCCCAGGTTGGTTGGAATGTGTGCGCTTTTTTGGTATCAGTTATAGCCATGCGTTCGAAAACGTAAAATTGTTGCAGTTTGTCCCATAAGTGGGTTCTAGTTGGGCACATTGCGGATTTCCAGTTCAGGGCTATAAGATAGCGTGCTGCTAGGATGGTGAGGGCACTTAATTGTTTATGTGGTTTGTCAAATAGAGCAGGAAATCGCATGAGCAGGAATACTTCAGGGGACTTCTGGAAGGTGGGTACCTGAAGGGCCAGAAGTGTATGATAGACCTCTGTCCAGAGAGGTTGGATGTTAGGGCAGTTCCACCATATGTGGATAAGCGTACCTTCCGCCGCTTTGCATCTCCAGCATAGAGATGATGAATTTGGGTATATTTTGGAAAGCCTACTCGGGGTCAAGTACCATCTATATAGTAGTTTCCTGTGTGCTTCGATGTGTGTATAGCATTGCGTCCATTTGGATAGATTATCCCATAATGCTTTACATTTAGGTGTAGAAGGGGATAAGGTGTTTTCCCATGCTTTATAACAGAGTGTGATAGCTTTAGATTTTGTTGGCGCTTTCCTACATCTCTCTAGTATTGCATCGGCTGGGAGAGATATTGGAGTCGGGGTGTGTTGATGGTGGGGTGCATGTGTGGTGAGGAGTCCCTTGAGTTGGAGATAAGTGAATATAGCGTCGTTGGGAAGGCTCCATTTCTTTTGGATGTCAGGGAAGGACATTATTCCTCGGGGCAGTAGTATATGGTTTATGTGCGTGATACCTGCTTGCAGCCATTTTTGTATGCGAATGTCAGGTGAAATTGATCTGAGGGCTGTCAGTGGTGCTTTGGGGTGAAACATATGTTTAGATCCCAGTGACTCTAGAAAGGTTGTCCACACTTGTAGTGTGAATCTCGTGGTAGGGAGTAAGTCTGCTTTTGGCGGTCTAAGTTTTCTTGGAGTCCACATGTAGTCTATGGCAGTGTTTCCTCGGAATTGGGCCTTTTCCATGTCGACCCACTGGATATTCCCTACTGGGGTGTGTAGCATTATTCCTGCTGTTAGGGCAGAGGCTTTGTGGTATAAAGCTATGTTAGGCAGGCCCACTCCGCCTTGTGATGAGTGTTTCTGCAATATAGTATGTGATATGCGTGGTCTCTTGTTTCCCCAGATAAATCTGTTGCAAATAGTTTGCAGGGATTTGAGGAGTGATTGCGGGATATGGACGGGAAGCATTCTGAACACATAAAGTATTTTTGGCAAAACTACCATTTTAAAGGCGTTAATTTTCCCTAGCCACGATATGTTCGTCTGTGTCCACTTATGAACTTCTCTGGTGCATTGTTGCGGGAGAGTGTGGTGGTTGAGTTTCGCTATCTCGCTTATTGATGGGGCTATTTTTACCCCTAAGAATGTCAAGGAGGATGATCTCCAATCAAACTTGTATTTGTCTTTTAGGGAGGTTTTAGTGGCCGTAGGGAGTCGAATAGGCAGAGCTTGGGTTTTGTCTTGGTTCAGACGGTAGTATGATATATCACCGAACTGTGTTAGGGTGTCCATAAGGCTAGGCACTGAAGTTTTAGGGTCTCTTAGTGTCACCAGGATATCGTCAGCGAAAAGTGACAATTTGTATTCGTGAGATGAGACTTTTATACCCCCTATATTAGGATGGGAACGTATTTTTTGGGCCAGGGGTTCTAAGGACAGGATGTACAGTAGCGGGGACAAGGGGCAGCCCTGACGTGTCCCGTTTGTTATGGGGAACGAGTTAGATATAAAGCCGCTATGAGAAACCTTGGCTGCTGGTGCTGCATATAGCGCCATAATACCTCTGATCATCTCAGGAGGTAGTCCATATTTCATGAGCACCCCCTGCATGTATGTCCAGTTTAGACGGTTGAAGGCCTTCTCCGCATGTAGCGCAAGGAGAAGGCCCTCATCCGAGTTATGTTCCATGGATGCAATTATGCCAAGGACCTTTCGGGTATTGTCGGAGCCTTGACGTCCTTTTATGAACCCGCATTGGTCGTTGTGCACTAAACTGGTTAAGACATTTGTGAGTCGGTTACTAATAATTTTTGCGTACAATTTGGCGTCACTATTTAATAGGGATATGGGCCTGAAGTTTTTGCACACTGTAGGTGGTTTGCCAGGTTTGGTTAATGTTGAAATGTGTGCTAAAAGTGTCTCTGCTGGCAGTGTCCCATCTTCCATGCCTCGACGGAAGAAGTTGGTGAGATGTGGTGTTAGAATGTTTGAGAAGTCTTTGTAGTAACGGTTGGGCAAGCCATCCGGTCCTGGTGTTTTGTTTTGGGGGAGGTCTGATATGGCTTTAAGCACCTCTTCGGAGGATATTGGTTGTCGAAGTCGATTGACTTCGTCTATCGATAGGGAAGGCAATTGGACATCTTCCAGGTATTTGTGAACATCATCTATCGTAGGAACCTTTACCTCCCCTGTTGTTCCCAGATTATACAGCTCATGATAATAGTCAGAAAATTCATTTACTATTTTCTTCGGATCTATGATTTGTTGACCTTTGCTATTGTTTAAGAAGGCAATCCTGGAGGCGGCCGATCTTTGTTTGAGTTGGGAGGCTACTTTTGCTCCTGCTCTATTGCCGTAGGCAAAAAATTTGTGTTTGGCTTTTTGCAATAGATAAGTGGTTTTGGCCAGTTCAAAGTCTCGTAGGTCGGAGTGTGCTTTGAGTAGCGCTGTTTGTATGTCTGGTGATGGTGCCTGTTTGTTTCTGTGAGTTAACGATGTTATATGCGCTATAATTTGCAGGTATCGCGCTTGACGCGCTTTCTTAGCATGGCTTGCATGTTTTATAAAGCTGCCTCTAATCACTGCTTTGTGTGCCAGCCAGATGAAGTTAGGTGTTGTAGTAGTTTGTGTGTTTTCCGCTAAATAGTGTTGGAGGTCTGTTGAGATTTGGGAGACTATTATCGGGTCATTAAGTAGTGTTTCAGTTAGCCTCCAGGTGGTGCGACCCTCCGAGGGGCAGTGGTCTGATAAGGTCAGTGTGATAGGAGCATGGTCTGACCATGTGATAACTCCGATGTCAGTGTGTGTCACCTTCTCTAGTGATGTAGCTTTGATCAGAAATCTATCTATCCTGGAGTAGCTGTTGTGAGCTGCTGTGTAGCAGGTGTAGTCAATATCTGTCGGGTGTAAGATTCTCCAAGGGTCTATGAAGTTGTGTGTCGTTAATGATTGTCTTATATTGGTTGTCTGGGTGTGTCGTTTGTGTGAGGTGTTCGTATTTACTGTTCTAGAAGCGGACGAATCCATGTCTACATCTAAGAGGAAGTTAGTGTCGCCTCCAATGATTACCACCCCAAAACTGTACAGTGACAAGAGAGAAAAGACATCAGCAAGAAACACAGTTTGATTATCATTCGGGCAATATACATTCATCGATGTGTACGGTTGGCTATTAATGTAGCATTGTACAATAAGGTATCTATCTACCTTTTTTGTCTCCGATTTTTCGTACCAATTCAAAAGCTACATTACTGCTTATTAAAATGGATACACCTCTCTTTTTCTTGTGGTAGCATGTGTGGTAGTCAACTGGGAACCACGGGGAATTAAACCTGGGTTTGGACCCCCATTTGAAATGGGTTTCTTGAAACATTGCTACATGTGCCCCCTGTTTTTTAGCTTGTTGTAGGGCTAGCCTACGCTTGTTGGGTGAGTTCAACCCTTTTGTATTGAGGGATACAATCTTTAGCGGCATGGTGGTTTTATGTTATTTTATAGTGGTAAGTGGTGAGGACAGTGCGCTAGGGTGGTTTTAGAATGCGTATTTGCGCCCAGCTCCTGTTACCTTGACTGCGGGTGTCGGTCCAAAGGGACCTTCGAAGGGGGAGGGGTGGAAGAACTATATACAATTGCCCGCTAGCCCTTTGGGGTGTGTGCAGTAGTTTGCAAACGGGTATAAGTTGGCTTAGTCTGTAAGCCGTGTGGGGGTAGTGGTAGTTTCAGAACTAGTATAGATACAATAACGATATAGATTAAAAAGTTATGGTTATAATCAAACCCTCCTACTGCCTGAGGGCCTATGGCTGTGCTCACATGGCGGTGTCAACTTGCTCTAAAAATCATACATCAGGTTATCCCTTTAACATATATTCGTAACATAGCAAGACAATAGGGCATAGTGGATGGTAAGATTACGTGTCGTGGTAATTGTAGTGCGGAGCTTCATATATGTGAGTCCCTTCGGGTCCGCGGGTCTGTTGAATTCCACGGAACACGTTGGCTATCCCTTGCTATTTTTCGAGGCGGTGGTGAAGTACCGGATCTTTGCCTGTCGGTTGGTGGGATCGGTATATTCCAGTCCTCTAAAATTTTCAGACCGTCTTCTGGGGTGGTTATTGCACGGAACACTCCATTTCTGTTAACCAGCAATTTGGCAGGGAACCCCCATTTGTACACGATGTTGGCGTTGCGCAGGGCTGCGGTGATGGGGGCGAACGATCGCCTCTTGTACATGGTGGCGGCTGAGAGGTCAATAAAAAGCTTGATATCTGCGTATTCTCTTGGTAGGGCGTTGCTGAGTCTGGAGGCCTGCATAATCCGGTCTTTAACCGTAAAGTAATGGATTTTCGTGTTCACATCCCTGGGGGTAGCAGCAGGTAAGTGTTTGGGTTTAGGCAGTCTGTGTATTCTGTCCAAGCGAAGGTCTGCATCATCTAGCGCTGGAATTAAAGCTTTGAATAGTTTTTGTACAAATTGGGCTAGGTCTTGCGGTCCTATAGTTTCAGGGATACCTCGGAATCTGATGTTATTCCTCCGGTCCCTGTCTTCATTATCTGCTATTTTTCCCTCTGATACTTTATCAGCCAATGCTGCATGTGCATCAGCCAGGTCATTATGTGCGTCCGTGAGGCCTTCTGTTTTTTCCTCTAGATGGGCTGTTCTGTCTCCCAGTGTCTGAATGTCAGCCCTTATATCCGACGCTATTTTCAGAAGGTCAGACCGTAAGTCAGCTTTAAGGGTTTGTAGCATAGTACTCACTGAGGCATCAGTGGCTGGGAGCACATTGGCGGTGCTGGAGCTGTCCTGACTGTCGGCTGCTTCCATTTCATGCGTGGGTGATCGCGGTACACCGGCGCCATCTTGGATCCGCATGCTCGCTATGTGTTGTGAGTTTAGGAGCGAGTCCATTGTTTTTTGTTTTAATTTCTTGCCGAGTTTGGTCGACATGGTGTTCACTGCGTCTCCGGTCACCCGTCGGGAAGTTTTCCGTGAGATTGTTGCTGTTAAACTCGCTGTTGGGCCCACAGAACGGCGGAGCTCTCAGTTTATGCGACTGCTTCCATGCGGTCCGTGGCCACGCCCCTATCTAAACATTTTTTATGTGATGCTCCATTTTTGTTTAAAAGTTTATTAAAGTCTGGGCACTGCAAAAAAAAAAAACACATTACAAATGGGGTGGAGAAATATAATGTTTTTTTTATTTTCTCCTTTCGCATATTAAATCTTGAAGGGTTATTCACTAAAGTAAGAAGTGTCAGGAATTCATAGTGAATTTCAAATTAAAAGACAAAATAGCAGAAATTGAAATGCTGTCCAAGTCAGATATGCATCAAGCTTGACTATTTTAGCCTTCAATTTTAAATTCACTTTGAATTCCTCAAAATTCTCACTTTACTGAATAACTCTGTATCATTTTTATTTCAAGATATAAAAATGTGTGTCTCTTATATTAGTGCTACTACTATTATTGATACACATACACTGATCAGCCACAACATTAAAACCACCTGCCTAATATCCCCCTCGTGCTACCAAAACAGCTCTGATGCATCAAGGCATGGACTCCACAAGACCTCTGAACATGGCCTGTGGTGTCTGACATCAAGACATTAGCAGCAGATCCTTTAAGTTTTGCAAGTTGCGAGGTGCGAGGTGTTGTTCCAGCACATCCCACAGATGCTCATTCGCATTGAGTGCTTGGGAAATTGAAGAGCAAGGCAACACCCTGAACTCTTTGTCATGTTCCTCAAATATCTCAAACCTTTTAGAACTAACTGGGCAAACATCCAGAGATGTGCTACCATTAAAGTCAATGTGGATTAATTTGTTGAAAGAAGGTATAAATAAAATCTAATCTATGCAATTTACTTACTGTTTGGCTGGTACACCATATAGATAGGAGTCTTTGTAACAGGGGTTTTGGCAAGGTTTAAATTATGTATATGACATTGACCTGGCAACGCATTTTACAGTTTTTTACATTTACATTTCACAGTGTATGGGAAGTCCATTGCATTTGGCATTATAGCAAAACTAATTATTGTGGAAGAGAAGGCCAAAGTGGTGCGTATTGACAGATTCATTTTAATATTTATTATATATATACATATATATAAATAGAAAAATAGTTGGTTGCACTCTCGGAATTCCATTAAAATATAACTTTTCTTCCAACTTCTAAAACAGATCAACGTTTCAGTCCATCTTGTGGACTCCTTAACTATTCATTATCATCATGGCAAAATGTTACTACTTTAATCAATTATTTGACAACACTGTTTCTCAAATTCTCTTTTCTCTTGGAATAATCTCAATTCCCTCTAGATTTAAATCTCCTCTTTCCATTCTCCCCACATGGGGTTAAAATCTCCTTACTATGTGTCCGTCTGGTTAAGATCCACCTTCTTTTAGACACAACCAATCATATTCATCCTTCACAGACCAATCAGGATTTACCTTCCCCTTTTTAAACCGGGTGTTTCATACCGATCGGTTCCCTTCTGACGAGCCAGTTCGGCGAAAGCGCGCGTCAAGGGGTGTATTCCCACGTTGTCTCAGACCTTAATGACAACGTCTATCTCTGTCCTTATCATCCTTTGATTCACTAGCACTTATTTAGCAGAGGAATTTAGGTGCCCTCGAAGGCATAGGGGTATATATTTTGCTATCCTAGAGTTCTTATATCAGCATTTGTATCTGGCTGGGGATATTTAGGTGCCCTTGAAGGCACGGTGGAGTTACAGCTAACATCTAGTTTTTGCTGTATTTAGGATTGCTATTCTGATATTACCTAGCACTACTGCTTTTATGCTGACCAGTATATTTCCAAGTTTAGCAGCGATAGATCCTTATCACAGCAATTATATACTGTAACTATCCATCTACGGCACCTACTAAGATACAATTTATTTCTTCGTTATCCAGTCGTATAGCAAATTACTAATTATATATATATTCACTTCCTAGCTAATTGAATATACCAGACTTTTCTATCGCCACACAAGGAACTTGGATGTATCTAAACTATACACCAACTCTAGCTATGTAGGCGCTACTCTTACACTGTGATTACATATATACATGCTGACTAGTGTATATCTCCTTATTCAGCCGCGATACAATTTTGGTGGGATTATAATTTCTCTAGAGGCATCAAGGAATATACTATGTGCGGAATTCATATATTACGAGTAGAATTTATTATACCTCTCAGTCTAACTGTACTTATTAGATTAGGCTCTCTGTGCACTAAAAATCTGAGTACACTTATATTTATATACCAATCTCAACCATAGAGGTGATATTCTCTCTCCACTATGGCATTTATATACCGCACTATTTAGTGCGTTACACTTTAGCCTACTAATATTATCTTGTTACTTTTTTACCAGCAAGTATATACATATACGCACCACTACTAGTTTTCAAGAATTACTTGCATTCTGCATTCACCATATATAGCATTCATATGCGTCCAGCTATTCTTTTGACTACCATCGACTTATTTAACCCCCACTACAGTCTTATATCTAGTGACTTCTGTTTCCCTGTGAGCAAAGACGTGTGCTTTTGCTGATTCATTATATATACACTTTCAGAGATTTTTATATAGAGCTATTGGGCTCTCTATCAATTGTTGATTTTACTTTTATTTTTAGGTTTCCACTATTGTTTTAGTGTGGAACACTTTGGGTGATTACTAATTGCAATTTTTAAAATCAATTAATAAAGACTTTTTTTCTTTCCTATTTTATGTGGTTCTAGCTCTACATCTGAACTTGAGACCCCTATATCTATTTTGGAGCCATCAAGTACTTTACAAGTTTAATCTCCCTAATACCTTTCTAATGGTACACAGTGTCCAATTTTCTTCTTGTCTTCTACTAAGGGTTACCCCCTCTGTATAGTGTACCACTCAAGGCTGTATACAGTTTCTTTTATATCTAGATAGTAACTTGAAAGTGCAAGAGTGTGCATGTCATTGCAGTGCTGCAGGTTGATACGTTCACAGGTCCATAGCATGTGTATACAACATAGTTCTTGGGTATCAGCTTCTACAATTTGGTCAGGCGGTAGATCTGATTGTTCGTTTTCTATACTGTCTGGTGGTCACCATCATCAGCTCTTGAAAGAGACTACAGCTGCTCCCGGTCATGTCCTGAAGGAGACTCATAATTATCTCTAACATGGACGTAATAGACAAAAAAGGAGAGGAAAGGAAGCCTTAAACAGGCACTCAATAGGTAGGGGATAACCCTCAAGAACTACCAGGGTAGTGACAAACAAAACAGAAACAAGAAGAGTGCCCTGCGTATTAATACGTAACCTTTAATAAATATATTGATAAAAATAGGTGAAATACCACCAAAAAATGTGAACCAATAAAAAACTGTTATAATTCCAATAGGATGAAATATCAAAAATAGGTTATAAGTGCCAGAGTATTGACAGATTATAACAGATGTTCCAGCATGTGAGGGGTTAAAAACCCAATTCCGTAAACCCCCACCATGTTGGAAGTGTAAACTGCTTCAAAAAATGAATAAAAAGAGAGGACATGTACTGAGGCGATCGTTATCCCCACGGATATACCACTGGACGCTATAGCGAAGATGGTATCACAGTACTAAACTGAGGGTAATCTGCCCCATGTTTATAGGTATACCCATGTGAACGGAGACCTCATTCTATAGATCCCTGAGTCCATACGTGAGACTTCAGTAATGAACTGTTATTAACAATTGTAAGTCTATACAGTGATACGTAGAAGCCTGAAACTAGAGAGAGGTCCTGTTCAAAAGTTTTCAGTGTCCTCTCCTAAATAGCTATGTGCAAAAGAGCAGTAATTTCGCACATGGAAATACATGAAAAACTGAGATCTCCAGGGTATGAGGTTTCAGATAGATCACATAGACATATAATGTACAGTTTAGTACTGTGGGGGTTTACGGAATTGGGTTTTTAACCCCTCACATGCTGGACGTAATAGGTTCAGAAACCTTCTAAACCAGTACTGGAATAAACAGGAAGTCACCATCATCTTTTTTAGCCAATCCTGAAAGAGGCTGGATGTCCCCTTCCATATGTCCACCACTCTGGTTCCTTACATTCTGTTTCTCCTGCATTTCTAGGAGTTAGCATTAAGAACCACATCTCAAGTGAATGTGGATCGACTGCAATCTCTGCCAGTCCTTATATTTCTTCTTATCGTTGTCCTCTTTCCTCTTTCACTTCCTAGATTATAGTTTCTTTCCATAGATCCTAATGAAAAAAATAAAAAATAAATAACTAATAGGAAATAGCATTACAATATACAATATATGAATGAAAGGACCGCTCACCATGCCAACACCACTTCATGTCAATGGTATAGTGCCGTGAGATCACCATGGCATTCTTGCCTTTAAGCATTAAACTGATTATCAGGGTTATTTACTAAAGTGAGAGGGAAGTGAATTTCAAATTTAACACCAGAGTAGCCAAACTGAAAGCAGAGCTAACAGAATGTTTTGAGTTAGGCTATTTTGACCTTAAATTTGAAATTCACTTTGAATTCACCGGAATTCTGACTGTAGTGAGTAATCCTATATGATGAAGATGGTGGTGTGAATTCAAGTAACAAAAGTTAGGCTAAAAGCTCTAACCACACATAACAGGTCTATTTCGAAGCTGATGAGAAATGTTATCTTCTCAAGTGATATGGGAGCTTCCTCATCACACCAACTCATCATATGTACAAGAGAATAGAGTTATCTATCCAGCATCTTTTCTCAGAGAGACCATCTGACTAGCCTAGCGCTGCATTTTGCCGTGCATGCGCACTATACTCTCAATACATTTGTATTCCTAAAGCTATAGTGTCGTTTAAGCATATTAGGGTATATTTAGCCTTTAAACATGAATTAAAATAGGGAACGAGACTTAATTTTTTCCACACAAGTATTTTATTAATTTTATCATCTACCCATAAGTGTCATACCTCGGGCTGCCGCGCAGCACTTGCAGACTCAGGGGGAGCCGCATGGCAGCCACAATGTCTCCGGTCCTGCGCCACTCCGATCAGCTGCTCCATGTACAGAATGTGTTCTGAACTATGTCGATCTTGCGAGTTTACCAGATCACCATGGCAGCCTCATACCGCCTACAGGAGTCCTCAAAGTTACAGGACCCGGTAGGTTTTAGTAATTTTATAATAAAATTTGTAAGGGTCATAACTATGGGGCACATCATCTACCCTTCACAAGTCTTACCCCTTCATGTAAATGGGTGCAGGTTGATGATGATGTCCAATAGTATTTTGGTTGCCCCTATAAATACTTCCCTCCTTCCTGGGATCATTGGCCTGTTGTATTATTGCCTGCAAGTGCGTACTGTTAACTTGGTATTTCTTGTTACTGACCCGGCTTCATATGGACTATTCTACTTTTCTGTATCCTTAACCCTGGCTTGTTTAATCGTCTTTTGAGTACCTCTTGAATCCTTGACCATGGAACACGTTAAGCCCGGCCACTCCATGGTCCCATATACATATCTCGCTCTTTCTATCTCCTTCATTCAAGTTGCTGTTTCCCTATTCTTTTCAAATAATTTTTATTAAAGTTTTACATATTTTTAGAACAACAAGAATATAAACATTGTATTGGGGGTAGGAAGGGAAGGGGAACTTGGAAATGGAAAAGAATAACCATCCAGTATTAAAATAGGCATAACAGTGTATATGGCAAAAAAATAATAATAATAATAATAATAATATGTTTTACATCAATGCACTTTAATAATAAATATGTCAAAGACCATATGCTGTTTTGATTTTTTCTTCCCACTTATCCCAATTGTATTTTAATATTGGGAAACCACGCATATTAGCTCTATGTGATAATTCGTGTGCCTTGTTTTCTAGAATCAAATTAAAAACTTCCCTGAGAGATGGCACATCTTGGGACTTCCAATGTCTAGGTAAACAGGATGTAGCAGCGATCAAAATGTGACCTATGATTATTTTGTCTGATCTATTAATGGACTCCGGGAGTTTTTTGAATAAGGCTTGTTCCGAGGTTAAAATGCTAATGGTTCTGTCCACTTTAATAATTAGGTCGTGAATCAATTTCCAATATTTAGTTAATTTAGGACAGAACCACCAAATATGGGCCATATTGCCCACACCCCCACAATCTCTCCAACACCGGTCAGAATACATATTGTTGATGTTGTGCAATCTAGACGGGGCCAGGTACCAGCAATATAAAATTTTATAATGATTTTCAAAGTGGTCGGTGCAATACGAAATACCTTTTAAAGCTTTAAAAAAACCGAACCATTCTTCTAGATCGTACTGGGCACCCAACTCCGTCTCCCATGACAACATATGTTTTAATTTTACTAAGGGCTTGGCGTTATAAAACGAGTAGCATAACGATATCATGCCTTTACTAGTGGGGCTGCATAAAAAAGCTTTCTCTAATGGAGACATCTCAAGCGTTTTATAGTTTTTATCTGTTTCAGGTACCTTATATAGTTCTTTCAATTTGTCAATGATTAACATACAATCCAATTCACATACATTCGTTAATCCATACTTAAGTTTCAATTTTTCCAAAGAAAGAATAGCATTGCCGTGAAAAAAATTGTCAAGATTAGTTATAGAGCATTCCTTCAACCGTTCTGTTTTTAAAGATGGAATATAATCTTTCAATAACTCAATTGGCATTGCTCTATATAGGCTGGGAGAATGATCATTTTTAAAAACAATATCCCAGGCCTTAAGTGTAGTCTTGGTAGATAAAAATAACTTTGTAATTCCAGGTCTTTTCTTAGGATTTAACCAGGGTAATTGTTTAATCGTCTTTTGAATCCTTGACCATGGCACACGTTAAGCCCGGCCACTCCATGGTCCCATATACATATCTCGCTCTTTCTATCTCCTTCATTCAAGTTGCTGTTTCCCTATTCTCTGTGTGTAGGTGTTACCCATCCAGACATTAAGTGACCTTTTGACATTATTGATGTGCTATTCATGCAATTTGCAGGTTTTTTGTCCACAAGATGGCGGGCTTGCCTAGCTTTTCACTACTTTAGTATCACAGCAAAAGATTCATTAAATTTGCAACAACCAGGATATAGTTTGATTGGTGCAGTTTAAGTCTGAGTTTGATCCTTTGCTAGAAGTGCTTTTTATAAAGAATGTGAATGGCATTTTTTAATAGATTTGGATGTAATATTTCCTGTGTTAGATAAAAGTTATTAGTTTTATTAAACTCCCTTATGGAAATCAAGAATTGTTTAGACTTTGAGGTGTTTTATTGCCTAAGCACCATGATCACTTAAAGGGACACTACATTCGCCAAAACAGTTTAATCTAATAATGAACAGTTTATGTGTATAGATGATGCCTGTAAAACAGGCGTATCCAAAAAGCAGCCCTGAACCTCTTCTAATGAGGCCCAGTTGCCGTTCGGGTGGTGAGGGAGACAGGGAGCCCATTACTTACTGTGCTGTTTCTGTACAGCTCCCTCGCGCACCCTGCATTGAGCCGGCTGCTGGGATATGACGTCACCCTGGCATCGCATCATTACTGGGTGCACGAGGGACCTGTGCAGTAAGTGCACAGTGATCCCATCACAGCAGCAACCACTGGCCACCCGGGAGAGGATCCACCCCAGCCCTCCCAGAGCAAGTTAGAGAGGCTGGGTGGACGTCTTAATTACTAAATTAAATGTGCATTAATGTGATTTTTGTGGGTGTATGCCAGTAGTTATATGTGTATGTGAGTGTATGTGTACATGTGTGGGTCTGTTTGTGTATGTCTGTGATTCTGTGTATGTCTGTGATTGTGTGTGTAGATCTGTGATCATGTGTATATATGTGATTGGGTGTGTGCATGTGATTGTGAGTGTGTCTGTGATTGTATGTCTGCATGTGTGGGTCTGTGATTGTGTATGTCTGTGATTATGTGTAATGGGATTTGGGGGCACACCCAGAACATGCATTTCCAAGCAGTGGTGCTGCTGTAAAGACCAAAACATATACAAAATACAGTTAAAGGAACAGTGCACACACAAGCAAAAATACAGCTTTACAGTTAACAAGGCTAATTAAAATCACCTATCTTGAGCTGGTGGCCTGGAAGCCGTCGGAGATGGCCGCTTAACTTCGGAGCTCCGACCCGCGCAGCATTGTAAGCAGCACTAAACGCCGCAATACTCTCCCGATGGGGCGCACCAAACGGGCAGACACCCACCAGACCCCCAGGAGACCACTGAACAGCCCGCACGCCGGTTCCCTGGACGGCTACCTGCAAACACCGAGCAGCCAGCCACGCGGCACACAAGGCCCCAAAATGGCCGACGGCCAGTGCTCACCGCCGGAGACGGAACCCCAAGCGCTATCCCTCGCGGACATAAGAGCTGATATCAGGGCCCTTACTGCAACCATGAAGGACGACCTCAAAAGTACCTCGGACACGCTCCATGAGGCGATTAGAGCGGAGGTCGCCATCTTAGGAAACGAATTGGCAGCACATGGTAACCGCATTCAGACCCTGGAGGCCTCAGAACAGGCAATGTCTAGCCGCATAGAAGCTAATAACTTAGCAATTACCCGACAGGGGACTATCCTTCTGCACCTTAGAAGACAAGCTGAAGATCTGGATAACAGAGGACGCAGATCTAATATAAGAATCCGCAACCTCCCTGAATCCAATGGAGAAGAAGACGTGGAGGCTATACTCTCCGCCCTCTTCAAAGGTATACTAGGCCCGGACGCACCGCAACATATCCAATTCGACAGAGCCCACAGGGCCACAAGACCGAGGAACATTGACAATTCTCCCAGAGACATTATCTGCTGCTTGCATGAATTCAAACTAAAAGAACTGATAATGTCCAAGGCCCGCTCCAAACAGTCCTGGCCGTTTCAAGGCTCAGAAGTGGCCCTCTACCACGACCTGTCACCCCTCACTCTTGAGGCCCGCAGGGCACTCCGGCCGGTAACCCAACTTCTGAGGAGCCGCAACATCCCCTATAAATGGGGCTTCCCCTTTAGCTTACTGGCCCGCCATGATAACGAATGGATCCCGATCCGGTGGCCTGAAGAAGTACCGATATTCCTGAGGCGACTAGGCCTGCCGCCCACGGAGGTTGAAGACTGGATCCTGAGGCCGACAGAACCACGCCCTGGCCCGATGGCACAAAGACTTGCACGACGCCGCAGAGAGGAATCGCCGCACAGACCGCCGGCGCACCGGCCACGCAACCCGGCCCAGCAGGCTGACTAACGACCTGGCACTGAGGTGGACGACCTGGCGTCTCCCCCGGCTGGTAGGACAGAGGCATCCTGGCGACTGAGATCATGACAGCTAAGTACATTTATGTTCTTACACTGACAAATTATCGACTTTGACCCGTGACTATTGACTTTACTCACCTGCACCACACGCTAGTGCTGTTGGCATGGACTGACTCCCTGCGGACTGTTGCCACCCACCCGACGACATCACCCACACCTGAAGTGGTCAGGGGCACTTACGCACCACCGAGACACTGACAATTTGGCACTGTTGAATGGAAGGGGTGGGATCCTGGACGCTATTTGGGAGGGGGGGTGAAAGTTGGGACATGGGACCTTACCGCTTAATACTGTAGTGACACTACACCTGGATCACCGCCAAACTAGGGGTACAACCCGATGCTACTCCAGGCTCTACTGGGGGACTGAGACTGTGGGTGAGGGGGATCGGGGCAATGTTGAATGTTGAAAGGGTAAAATGCTTGAGGCGGGAGGGAGAGGGTGGGGGAGGATGAAAATGTATAATGATGGTAAAGATGGTTGTATAGCACGGAGCCCACTGAGCACTGCCCTTAGCACAGGAAAGTCTAAGGATCACTAGATCAGACAGGTACTGTATATGGAGGGATTAAACCCAGTGTAACCCCGGACACACATCCCTGACTTAGCTTAAACGCCTCAACCACCCCACTCTTAACGCGAACTACCCCACACTCCAGACCGCACTCGCACTGCAGAGACAGGCACCCAGGAATCACACCCATTGTCACGGACCGAAGCCTAGAAGACGCACCCCACCACCATGACGACGACGAACTATAACGACCTACGCTTCACCTACAAATAACCTGACTGACTTTGACTTGCCCGATGCCACCTGAAAGCTGACTGACTATGAGACCCTACAGAGCCTGGACCACCGGACGGGGGAGACTCTACTAACGCAATTGTAGATAGTGCTAACTCAGACCCAGAGGGAGAGTACATAACCGCTAGTACCACCAGCAACAAAGTGCACACGATACGCTATATTTTCAGCGGGACAGGCAATCCACCTGAGACTTCCAGACACACCCGCACACCACTTCGACTTGGCGAAGGCCACGACCCGAACCAAGCCCGTGTAAACCAGAACCACTGAGGGGGCCACAGCCGCGGCTACTCCGGTACATACCGTGTAGTGGTACGGCTCTGGACACCCACCCAGTTACACGGGACCACATCCTATACAAAAGGGTACACCAATACCTACTACATAAATTGGTATACACACACACACAGACACACCCTACATAACTGCCACACACACACCCCCACCACCACACACGACTAACCACCCGCACGCACTCCAGGGAACAGCCGAACACAGGTAGACACACAAGCGCCTGCGGAGACACACCCGCAGTCGTTATACGACTGTGACGCTGAGTCGCGAGAGACCCCATACCCACAGCGCTCTAACTCTTCGCTGGACGCCCCGGGAGGTGCTCACCTGGCCCCCCCCCCCTCCTGCCTCTCTCTCCCCCCTCTGCGCTCTCCCTCCTTCCTCTTGCCCCCGCTCTTTCTCCCTGCCGCCCTGCGGCGACTGATCCGGCAGGCCCCGGCCCCGTTCCCGCTTGCAAGAAGGAGAGACCCCTAGCGGGAGACGCGGAGCGGACAGCCTACAGCTGACCAGCGAGTGGGACGCGACAATGGCCTACTCTCCGGCACCCCTGATCATTACGACGCAGAACTGCAGGGGCCTCAACACCCCGGAAAAGAGATCACACCTCTTGAAAACCCTCAAGAGACAACACGTTTCGTTTGCTCTCCTGCAGGAGACTCACCTGAGAGCTGAGGCAAACTCGCTACTCAAAAACAGACATTACCCGCTAAACTTCTATAGCAACCACCCCACAATGCGAAAAACGGGTACAGCCATCCTGATCGCAGCCAACCTCCAGTTCGTACCCACAGACCATCTGTCGGACGGCGATGGCAGATACGTATTCGTTAAAGGGATCCTGGCGGGAAGGACGTATACAATAGCGAACATTTACACCCCGAACTCGGGACAAGCCAGCTTCCTCCGTAGGACACTGAGAAAGTTAGCCAACTTCACGGAAGGAGTGCTGATAATGGGAGGCGACCTAAACGTCCCACTAGATCCTCTGGTCGATACATCGATGGGACGGAGCAGTGTCCCTGACTCAGCCCTGCAAACTATTCGACGATCCCTCAGAACGCTTCGCCTGACAGACGCGTGGAGGGCGCTCCATCCTACCGACCGGGACTACACCTATTACTCCACGCTACACCATAGGTATTCCCGGATCGACTACTTATGCATACAGCAGGAAGGACTCACATTCCTCCGAAAGGCTGACATCCACTCGACCCCCTGGTCGGACCACAGTGAAGTGAGGGTAGAACTGGGATCACCACTTTATCGCCCAGCTAGGATGACTTGGAGACTCAATGACGCCCTACTCCAAGATGTTCCGTCGAGAACGTTGATTGCGGATCACATTCGTCGATACTTCGAGGAGAACTCCACAGAAGACGTTTCGGACATAACCATCTGGGAGGCGCACAAAAGTGTCCTGAGGGGCCACCTCATCAGAATGGCCACACAAAAAAAGAGGGAGGCAGGCGCACAGATTAAAGACCTCACCAGACAGATAGCAGATCTGGAACAGATACACAAAAGAACCCAACACGACCCAACTTACCGTGAGCTGACCCTGAAAAGGAAACAACTCACAGACATCCTGGAACGAAACCACATGAGACAGGTGCAACGCTCAAAGGCATTCTTTTACACGCACGCCAACAAGGGGGGCAAACTTCTCGCCCAAATGCTCAGGGGACCGCAGAAGCAGGCGCAAGTACACGCCCTGCGCACTGGACAGGGCAAACTCACACAATTCCCAGATGACATCGCCAACGAATTCCGGAGATATTACTCACAACTATACCACATCCCTGCAACAGATGGTGACACCGGTATCGCACGGCAGAGAATTGAAACCACCAACTACCTACAAGGGTTCAACCCAGACGCCCTCACCCCAGAAGAAGCGGAGGGTCTTGAAGCGCCCATCACCGAAGGGGAACTTAAGCTGGCCCTAAAATCGGCAAAAAACGGTAAGGCACCGGGCCCGGACGGGTTCCCGGTGGAATACTACAAAAAATTTAGCGATGACCTAATACCGAGATTAGTAAAAGCCCTAAACAACCTACGTGATGGAGCTTCCTTTCATAAGGAATCCCTGGCGGCGACGATCACAGTGATACCCAAACCAGGGAAGAACACGGAACAGGTGGGTAACTACCGCCCAATCTCCCTCATCAACTCCGACATAAAACTCTTCTCGAAGATACTCTCCCTCCGTCTGCAGGCCTTCATACCTAGACTGGTCCACCCTGACCAGACAGGCTTCATCCCGGGCAGGGAAGCCAGAGATAGTACGCTCCGACTCTTCATGCTACAACACCTGGCGAAACACCTGCAGAAGAAGCTACTTTTACTATCCACGGATGCGGAAAAAGCATTTGACAGGGTGAACTGGCACTTCATGATGGAGACACTGAGGAAGGTCGGTGTCGGAGAGGGAATGATGACCTGGATCCAGACGCTGTACCACCAACCTAATGCCAGAGTCAGGGTGAATGGAGCCCTCACGGACAGTTTCGAGATACGAAACGGAACCAGGCAAGGGTGCCCACTCTCGCCACTCTTGTTCGCGCTCACCCTGGAACCGTTCCTTGACAAAATCCGTAACAACCCCCGGATCCTAGGCCTTACGCATAAGACCCAGGAACACAAGGTGGCTGCCTATGCAGATGATATGCTGTTCTTCTTGGCCGAACCCCTTGAGTCGCTCCCACAACTCATGAGCGAATTCCGGTTGTATGGTACACTATCGGGGCTTAAGCTCAACCTGCCCAAATGCGAGGTCTTGAATGTGACGGTCCGGGGAGAGGAATGCGCCACCCTGCAACGCCAGTTTCCGTTCCACTGGTGCACGGAATATATGACATATCTCGGGCTCCGGGTCACACCTGAAGCTAAAGATATATACGCACAGAACTACACACCCCTCCTGACAGACATCCTGGACGACCTTAAGAGATGGAACTTCAACCACATCTCCTGGCAAGGTCGTATAGCAGTCATAAAAATGAACATCCTACCAAGGATATTATATAAGTTCCACACCATACCTCGCACAATCCCACCGACATTCTTTAAAACCCTCCGCTCAGCATTCCTCAGATATATATGGAAGGGAGAGAGAGCTAGGATCAAGCACGACACACTCTGCCTCCCCAAACCGTGGGGAGGACTGGCCCTGCCTAACCTCCACAAATACTACCAAGCCACGGTTCTACAACGCGTCAGAGACTTGCACCTGGCGTCCCCCCACAAACGGTGGACCTCCTTAGGCCGGGAATTGGCGGACAACCACCTACACCTCTTCCTATGGTACAAGGAGGCAGACGCCAAGAAGGACCTCGGGGAGGACTCGCCAATCACCCAGACCCTTAGGACATGGACCAGACTGAGACAAACTTCCTATATCTCACCTACCCCGAGCCCCCTGATCCCCATTGCTCATAACACGTACATAGGCGACGGAATACCGCCTCCAGCATGGCCGCTACCAAACCAAGACGGGTTCACCCCACTACATATGGCGATCACAGACAGGGGGATGAAGACGCTACAGGACATATCGGAAATAGAGAGACCCACGTTGATGCACCAATTCCATTATGCCCAACTCAAACACTTTTATCACAACTTACCGCATAGAAATAGACTGCATAGAGACTTAACGTGGTTTGAACAGCTATGCTACCAGACACCCGAGGCAGAAGGTACAGTCTCCACAATATACCAGCGACTGGCGACGGGAGAGAGGGAGAGGAAAGATACCTTCAAGGGGCGCTGGGAAGATGCACTGAACAGAGAATACACAGAAAGTCAATGGGAGCAAATATTATTGCTGCAACACAAGAGCTCCTCTAGCTCACAATACCAGGAGACGAACTACAAGTTGCTATCTCACTGGTACCGCACCCCATCTCTGCTACACCGAATCAGCCCAGAAATTCCAAACACATGCTGGAGATGCGAGACGGAGACAGGGACCCTACAACATATCTGGTGGGAATGCGACGGTATTAAGCCATACTGGGTGAAGGTTGAAGATGAAATACGAAAGATACTAGGCGAACCTCAGAACCTGACGGCAGACCTAGTTCTACTGCACCACACGGACAAATTGCTCTCAGCTTACAAAAAGTCGATCCTCCGACACCTCTTGAACGCGGCGAAGGCACTGATACCGCTGCTCTGGAAGAAGCCGCACCCGCCGACGATCGGACAATGGAGACGTAAAGTGGATGATATCCAAAAAGCTGAATCCATAATAGCCAACCTGCTGGGCATACAAGAGAAGCATGCGGATCAATGGGGACCCTGGTTCTTCTATCGCCCGCAAACCACGGATGATGACTGAAGGGGTTGTGGGAATACGGGGCCCGGGCCTGCTTGATACAACTTCCCTACCTCCACTCCGATCTGCCATATCCTCGCCAGGGACCGGGGGACAGGTGGGCAGGGACCCCGGTGAGACCAGAGAGGAGGCCCCACCACGGTTGGGAATAGACACCCGGGGGATGGAGTCAAGGGAACGCTACCAGCGCATAGAGTAACCAGACTTGCATGTAACGCGCGTAAGGGGATGACTATTTTCTTATAATATAGGATACACACACACACTGACAACCGAGGCAACACGAGAGAGACTGGCATCACACTGAACCGCACGGGGGGGGGGCGGGCGGGTGGGGGGACAGGGAGAGGTACATTGGGAACACACACCACACATACCACCACACGCACATACCAGCACCTAAGACCACCTAAATTGACACCCACACATACACCAGAAGCAAGACTAGCCCGGAGATGACTCCACAGACGCTGAGTATCTTAGCAGACAGAGGGACGACGGAAACGTACTGGCTACGGAACACAGGGAACGCATAACCCGACAGCTACCAACTAGAAAGCAGGGACGAATAGGGGTGCAGAGGGCCCACAGACGCTACCCTAGCCCCGTTCTCTACACTAGATACCCTGATACCAGCAGAACACATGAACAAACCACTGGTGAGTCGTATTAACTCCCAAACGCTGGACTACCTCAAGGCTCCACATAACTCCCACCGACGGATACCGGGGAAGGGGGTGGGGGAACGGATGCCTCATGCACCCCAGAGAACACACGGTAATAAGATCGTGACAGCTAACCCCTGACCCAGCCTAGTAGTGAACTGTGTCTAGTACTGCCATTCACACCACAACTGAAACCTGATACCTACCAACCCAAGCTCAAGTAGGGATATATAGGCCCATACCCGGAGCGCTGGACCCACCATCCGAGCTCCGAACCAAGTCTTGCACCCAACATCATTAGACCCTGGTGTATGAGGGGGTTGGATAGGTCGCTAAACAGACACCTAGAGCATGTATCTCTCGACACGTCCCTCTATGAAAGGTTATGGATACTACGCTCAATGACCCCACTTGTCACTTCCAATGGCTCTCCCCGAGATCCGAGGGGCCACACACGGGGGGCGGGGGGGGGTTATGGGGGGAAGGAAAACAGTAAACAAAATGTTAACATGTTGGTAGTTACTGATGATAATTAATGTTAATTAATGATGATATGCTTGTGTTCAGAGGTGACCTGCGTGTCGCTTCACTTGAAAAGATGACTTACAGATTTTGCATGTTACCGTTGATGTTTGATCGCCGGGACCTGCGTGTCCCGCTTAATGTCTACTCTAAGTTGACTAAATGAACATTTCACTTCAATAAACACATATTTACAAAAAAAAAAAAAAAATCACCTATCTTAGCAAATATATACATATATATGACATTTAAATAGAATTTGCAATAATGGAAGTGTAAAAATTAGATGACTCTTTACAGGAAGTGTTTAGGTAGGCTGTATAAGTCACATGCAGGGAGGTGTGCCTAGGGCTGCATAAACAAAGTGATTTGATTCCTAAATGGCAGAGAATTGAGCAGTGAGACTGCAGGGGCATAATCTCTACACCAAAACTGCTTTGTTAATCTAAAGTTGTTTTTACGTCATTTGAAGTGGTCATGGTGCGTGGAAACTAATTTGAAATGCTGCTCATATGGAGTTTAACTCCTCTGCTGTCTCAGGTGCAATCAGAGGTGTAACTCCACCTCCAGCAGCATCATTGGGGCATCATTAACCAGCCTGAGATAAGAGTTCTTGGCCGGCTGATGACAGTTCTGTGCATATTCATATGGTAGAAATACATTCATTTGCTGATAGCAGCCAGCAGTCGTTCTCAGCTAATGAATGGAGGAGGGATCGACTTCAGAAGTCTGATGTCATCACTGGCCACTGGAGAACCCTCTGCACCTGGTGTGGATCTAGTTAAAATGGCAAAACTGTTTGCCCCATTATTTGTATAAGGGGGCAGGGTACTCCTGGCATCATAACTCTACAGTGGACGGTAGTGGCTATGATGCTTGGAGTGTCCCTTTAACCCTTTAACAACGCATATGCTAAAATTAGCCACAGATGGCAGGGCTTGCCTGGAGTCCATTTGCCTTTTTTCAATGCAAAATATTGTTCTGTGCTTCTGGCGGGGCACCCTCAGTGGACAGGCTTGCAGGGACTGACTGAAGGGAAGACGAGACTACAAGAGATCAGAACTGTAGCAGAGGGAGCAAGGAGAGCAGAGACTAAGGAGCTATTGACATATTTATATTACAGGGCTCAAAATTAAGTGAATATTTATCCCTGGTGAGTTGAAATTCAACCCTTGTAGATATTCTATGGCTTGCAGTGGCAAGTAACTCTTAAATCCTGGCTAGTAACATAGAAGTTCAAATTAAGCCTTGTGTGTATATATATATATATATATATATATATAAATACATATACATGTTCATGATTGAGTGCAAAACTGTTCTGTATGAAAACTGACCAAAACACGCCTAGTTTTATACTTCTCACAGTGCCTTCATTAAACCAAATAATGGAGCTTGTTCTAGGTGTCAGATTAAATTTGCCAAGCCCTGAGACAATTCATGAGAGGTAGAACCCAACCTGCTTTACAGCGAGTGCAATCATGTATTCAGATTAAAGCAGTTCACATAGTAAACATATTACATATATATATAGATATTTTTTTTTTCTTGTTTTTATTATTTCAAGCAAGATGTACTACTTCTCTTTACAACAGCTAGGCTTTACGAAATATATTTAGAAAAGGAGGAGATTAATAAGATGCTTGTTCAAAGACCCCACACAATTCTAATACCGTAGCTGAAGTCCGAGAGTCCAACAAGGATAAAAAAGCGGAGGAGCGGCGGAACGGAATGGCCGCATAATCACATCGCTCCTCCGAGCACACCCGTGAAGCCCGAGAAAGCTGACCCTGCTCCCCGAAATGGGGAAACATTCCAAGACCGGGAGCACCCCTAAACCCTCGGGGACCCGCCAGGCGCTGGTAAATTCCTCCATGCGGCAATACTTAGCCGCGACGCCAGACGCAAACTCCCAGGCGGCGTCTGAGGCCTACTCACAGTCTGAAGCCTCCACTCCTAACTCCCACTCCCCAGACCGGGGTGAAACCATGGCGACCCCACCGGCAGACTGGCTTAACCTGCTGAAGGCACTACCCACCCGAGCTGATCTGACCAACGCCACCACGGCCCTTCAGACCTCTATCAGGGCGGACATTCAAATGATGAGAGCGGATATACAGGGCATAGCCGACCGCATGGCCCAAATTGAGGCTGACCACGACAACCTAACCGCGGCACAGGCGGCCCATTCAACGGCCCAGTCACATCAACTAACCCAAATGCAGGCCATGGCACGCCACGTCGAAGATTTGGACAACAGGGGCCGCAGAAACAACCTGCGGATACGCAGCCTAAGAGAAGGAGAAGAAACGCCCGCACAACTGATAACCCTCATCTCTAACATATTCAATGGCCTCTTGGGACGCCCGGGTGAGTCTCCCATTGCGTTCGTCCGGGCTCACAGAGCACTGAGACCCAGAGGCCCGCCAGACGCCCCTCCACGAGACGTGATCTGCTGCCTAGAAAACTATGCTCTGAAAGAAGAGATCTTACATGAGGCCCGCAACAGAGGTGAGCTCGACCACGACGGTCACCAGCTTCATCTATACCCAGACCTCTGTCCAGCCACCCTCGGGTACCGCAGGGCTCTGAAACCGCTTACTAGAACATTGACCGCCCAGAAAATAAGATACAGGTGGAGCTTCCCGACAGGCCTGATCGCACACAAGACGAGCGGCCCTAGACCAATACGCACGGCGCAAGACCTACAGGACCTCACAACTGAACTCCACCTACCCCCACTTCATCTGAGATGGCCAGACCCGCTGGACTTCTATAATGGCCCGCCACCGCCACCACAAGACCAGCCACAGCGACGATCCAGGACCCGGATGGAAACCGTGAGACCGGCCGGGGCAACCCGCTAGCTATGCCAGGCGACCCCGAGGCTACGAAAGGACACAAAAGACACGTAACTATAATCACACACACCGGGGCAGACAACCCCACACACACACGAGCCATACACACAGATCTTACAATCCATGGTCTATTGAGACCCTTGGGGTGGGCATCGGGAAATGGGGGAAAGGGGACAGGCCTGCACCGCCACAAAATAATTTCTGACTCTTTCCAAGCCTCCTGCTATGGGGTTTTTGGTGGCCACGAACTGGCATGTGACTGCACTGACATTTTGGGTTGGGGGGTGAGGCGGGAGGCAACGGCTAAATAGCTGAATGGGTTATGAAAGGGGGACATCACCACCGTACTTGAATGGTCCAGTGAAATCGAGAATATTGGGAAAGTAACTTACCACCCCACCGGCCCCTACTGACCCACTATAGTTAACTTTCAGGTGACATGTGACGACGGGGAACCAGGGTCCCACAGAGACGACACTGGCCGGGAACGGCACTAGCCCCCCCCCCCCCGCAACTATGACAGCTCAATTGGCCTAGAGGGAGGGACAGCAGGGACATCACGCCAACGCCTACAGGTAGACTGGGCCACATTGACCCCACAAGACAGACTTCACGCCCAGGGTACGCTAAGGTGCTCGAGATTAGGGTCTCCCGACTGCTGACACTACAGGGGCCAATTGTATCCACTGTTATACGGGTTGTGGCGGAGGACACAGGTGACCCCAGACAAGAAAAGTTTCCCCACACACCGCCCACGAACAGGGCGCTCTTTAGTGGTACGCCACCCTATACACCACGGCAGAGAGGAGGGGATTAACCCCAAGGAGAGACAGGGGGATAGGCCACGCTCCCACCGGACAAGGGTGTACAATTCACGGCAGGGGGACTTGGCTGGACCGACAGGTGCGGTCGGGCCGACTGCTACCTTGCCCACACCTTTACCTTTGCTTTTACACACTTGGTTACTGAGTTTGTATTATTGTTTACTGTTATTGTTGAAATTGTTATTTATAGCCTCGCGCTCTCCTTGCCCGAAGCGGCCCCGGGGGGAGGGGCGAAGCCCCGCCTTACACCTACTGACCGGCTCCCGCGGCTCTCTCGCCCCCCCTCACTCACTCACTACTCCTACCCCACCCGCCCCTACAGGCCACCGACACAGCTGTGCCCTTACTATGCCGCCCCAGACCACACACAGACAAGCGGAGATCAACCTCCTGACCATAAACGCTAAAGGGCTAAACATCCCCGAGAAGCGCTTGAACGCGTTACGCCATTTCCATAGCCAAAGGGCACATGTAGTGCTAATCCAAGAAACCCACTTTAAAGAGGGTCAAGCCCCTAAGCTCGCAGACGGACGATACACCCAGGGCTACTTTAGTAACAACCCAGAGGGGAAAACCAAAGGCACTGCGATACTGATCCACAAATCGCTGCACTTCGCCCCCACTGACACCCTCAGTGACAAGCTAGGTCGATACATTTGTGTCAAGGGACTAATAGCTGACAAACCCTACACGTTTGCATGCCTCTACACCCCTAACCGACGCCAACACCTTTTCCTGCGCTCCACAATCAAGGCAATAGAGAGGTTTGCCGAAGGCTGCCTGATCATAGGGTGAGACTTAAACGTAGCCCTAAGACCGGCAGTTGACACATCCACGGGCACCTCTTCGCTGCCTCGCCACATCCTCTCAGCCATAGACAGGACCTTACACGACGCCCGCCTGGTAGACTGCTGGAGGGCGACACACCCAACGGACCGTGACTATACCTTTTACTCGACCCCCAACAAAACCTACTCGCGAATTGACTACTTCCTAATGCCACATTACTTTCTGACAGACATCAGACGGACGGCCATAGACACGGCAACCTGGTCTGACCATGCCCCAGTCCTAATGACGGTGACGTCCCCACTATATAGACCTACGTGTAACAGCTGGAGGCTCAACGACTCCCTCCTTAACGACCCGGTGGTGCTGACAGACGCCAAAACGCAACTTACGCAATATTTCGCAGACAATGACACGCCGGACGTCACACTTCATAGCGAAAGGTGCAGCTCTTAAACGGGCGAAAGCCACCAGACTACAGACCCTACTAACCGAAATTCGCACACTAGAGGACAGACACAAACAGACCCATCTCCTGACCGACGGGGCACAACTAACGACACTCCGGAGGGAACTCTCTACCATCCTCAATGCCAACTATCACAGAGCATGCATACACACTAAAGCGTTTTTCTATAATAACGCTAATAAATGCGGCACCCTCCTCGCACGTATGATCGCCAAAAAGAGGGCGACAGCATATATCCCCAAGATCAGGGACAAACAGGGGAGGATCCAGGGCATGCCACGGGACATGGCAGACGCTATACGAACTTACTATGCAGACCTATACATCCTAGAACCACACACGACAGATAATGCACTAGCGGACAAGAAAGTACGAATCACCAGATACCTAGAGCCCCGCATAGGCAAACGTCTCACACAAGAAGCAAGCACGGAGCTGGACGAACCAATCACCGCCCAGGAAAAAGCATGGGCCCTCAAAACGGCGAAATCCGGCAAAAGCCCGGGACCTGACGGTCTACCTATCAGGTACTACAAAGCGTACGCGGAGCTCCTCCTCCCCCGCCTCCTGGTAGCGCTCAATGCGCTTAGGGACGGGATACAGATCCCGCCACAAACCCTGGAAGCGAACATCGCCCTGATCCCCAAAGAGGGGAAAGACCCTGAACAATGCGCCAACTACCAGCCAATATCCCTGCTCAACTGCGATCTAAAACTTTTCACAAAAGTGCTCTCGCAGAGAATGCAAACCTTTCTCCCGAACCTAATACACAGGGACCAAGTGGGATTTACCCCACAACCTGAAGCTAGGGATAACACGATCAGGGCGCTAGCCCTGATCCACACCGCAAACACCAGCAAAGAGGGCCTTCTCCTGCTCTCTACGGACGCGGAGAAGGCCTTCGACAGGATATCTTGGGACTTTATGTTCCAGGTACTGGAGGAGCTAGGGATGGGTCCATTCATGATGACATGGATCAAAGCATTATATTCGAGACCGACGGCTCGCGTGTGTGTGAATGGGGCCTTCACAGACCCCTTCCCGATCAGGAATGGAACCAGACAGGGCTGCCCACTCTCACCCCTTTTGTTCGTACTCGCACTGGAACCATTCCTGAACTCGATTCGGAACAACCCACTCATCCCGGGGCTGAAGATAGGGAACAAGAGGCATTCCGTAGCAGCGTATGCGGACGATCTATTGTTCTTCGTCACCGAACCTGAAACGGCGATGCTGACTCTAATGAGGGAATTCGATACATATGGAGAACTATCGAATTTCAAAATAAACTTCTCCAAATCCACGATACTGAATATCTCAATCCCGAAACACACAGAAACGGCACTGAGAAGGGACCTCCCCTTTGGGTGGTCGGATTCCTCCCTGAGATACCTAGGGGCAATGATCACCAAGGACCTCGCCCAGCTATACGAGGCGATTTTTCAACCGCTGCTGCGCACCATCCAGAACGACTCTCGTGGTTCGGCAGGGTGGGAGTTC
The DNA here is from genome assembly GCF_036172605.1 of Pelobates fuscus. NCBI lineage: Eukaryota > Metazoa > Chordata > Amphibia > Anura > Pelobatidae > Pelobates > Pelobates fuscus. Next base: position 53,747,296 of record NC_086324.1, read on the forward strand.
TCAAAATGAACGTCCTGCCGCGGGTGCTGTACCTGTTTCAGGCCATCCCCTGTACCATCCCGGAGGCTTTCTTTGCCTCGCTCAGATCCATGACCCTCAGATTCACCTGGCAGAAGTTGAAGGCTCGAATAAAACATGATGTGCTCACACTGCCCAAAGAAAAGGGAGGGCTGGCCCTACCTGACTTCAAGGGGTATTACAGAGCCACACACATCGAAACGGATCATGGAATGGACTAAATCAGAGGTAGTTAAACTGTGGAAAGACGTAGAGACCGCACAGGTAGGCAGACCCATCGCAGTCCTCCCCTGGCTGGACGACCAACAAGGTAGGCAGTTAGCAGCCCCACACCCCCTCATCAAAGCGACCGTACAGGTGTGGCATAAACTAGCCACACGACTGTCACTCACAACCACACCCTCCCCATTGCTTCCGCTGACCCACAACGAGACCTTCCCCCCAGGAAAAGAGGCGAAAAACACTAGTCCGCCTCCTGAACCGAGAGGTCCCGAGGCTGTGCCACGCAACCACCGGAGGCTGCCTCAGGACACTAGAGGCCATGACCGGGAACTCAAACCACCCATTCATGATACAATTCAGATACAGACAACTGAAACTGTTCATGCAACCACTGCTCCAGATCCACAACACCACTAGAACACTGACACAATTCGAGGAGCTCTGTATGGACCCACTCCCCCTACCTAAGGGCCTCTCCACACTCTATAGCATGCTCATGCGACAGGGAAGACAACCACCCCCAAGCTTTATGGTGAAATGGGAACAAACACTAGGCACATCCTTCACACCACCTCAATGGGACAAGATCTGTACCCTCACGCTCCACTGCGCGCTGTCTAGCGGAACGCAGGAAACGGCCTATAAAATTTTAGCCCTCTGGTACCGCACCCCACACCAGACCCACATATACGACCCCACTACAGACGAAACCTGCTGGAGATGCACTAGACACACGGGCACATACCTCCACATCTGGTGGGAATGCCCACTCATCCAACCCTACTGGGAATCCATATACCAAATCATTAAGAGATTCACTGACACCCCCCCACCGAAGGAACCTGCAACATTCCTCATACACCACACCAAGACAAAGTCATCTATCTACAAAAAATCCCTCACAATCCGAATACTCAATGTGGCTAAAAGCCTCATCCCCATCTACTGGAAAAAACAAACTGCACCGCCCATAGACACTTGGTACCGACGCATGGAGGAACTCAGAACACTGGAGGAGCTATCCCTGATGGCAGAAGGGAAATCACAGACCTATTTGACGATCTGGACACACTGGCTACTGACCACTGCACGCCCGGACTTCCAAGCTATGCTCCACTGACCTAGACGAACAGACCCAGTCTATTCGGGGACTCGACAGGACACAACCCCTGGTGTATGTCCCCATTTGAAATGGATTTCTTGGAATAATGCGATATGGGGTTTGGCCCGGTTAGGTTCCTAAAGAGCAAGCCAACATTTGTGATGGGTGCTTAGTCCCTAAGCATTGATTGCTAAGAAAGTGCATAAGATTGGGGGGGGGGGGGAGCTCAACTGAATCTGTAGATTTTTTTAAACTTATTTTTGAGAAATACTGGGACCTTCAGTGCTAGCAAAGTATTGTTATTGTTAGCATTTAAATAGCTCCAACATATTCCACAGTGTTTTACAATTATGGGTGGTATGACCAGGATATAAACCTGGGCTCTCAATTCTAAGACAGTGATGTTACCACTGTCCTAACCAGCAAAAATAATGTAATTTTGTGGATTGAAATCACTCTAAATTCAGCACCTATAGGGCAGAATAAAAAAACAAATGAAGAAAAAAAAAAACATAACTTCCTCAATTGAGGAAGCCACAGAACGGCAAAACGAGTTTCTGGATTACACAAGGACTTTATTTAAGTATTGGTATTTTTAAATTGCACTATTTTTGTAGTTTTAGATTATAATAATAAAGTTAATATATGTTTAAAACTAACTGAGTCCCTGCACTTATAAAGAAGGTGGTGTGGTCTTCAACTTCACAAAGCTCCCATATTGACCAGGATTAAGGCTCCACTTTTGTGAGTATAACGGCCATTTTATATAAGCTTTTTATTCTTAAAGTAATATCACGCTATTCCTGCATATTCTCTTTGTCCTGGGATATACAGTTAAATAAAGAGGCCATATAGGAGAGGGGAAAGGTGGCCCAAATACAAACCTAAAGGTTATACACACCAGGTCTGGTAAAAGGTCTATTAGCTCTGGACCATGTGAGTGTTCCATATAGGGTTTTTATTATATGTACTAAGGTTTTTAAACTATTGTCCACTATATATTTTTTTTTTAAAAGGTGCATTTACCTGTACATTACAGATTACAATTTAAGACAGTTAAGTGTACAAATCTATTTATTGTACGAAGCACAAATTTGCGCTAACCATATGTTGTACCAGAAAGTCAGTCACTGGAGTCCGTTTTTGGAGAGCTATAGAAGTGACGTGAGCTGGAGGCAGGGCCAGATTAAGAGCCCAGTGGGCCTGGTGCTGACAATTATGATGGGCCTATTTACAGAATCTTATCGACCAAAAACACTAAAACAATCATACCTCCCAAGCATCATATATCTGATAGAGATGGTATTGGAGGGAAACTCAAAGGATGCAGCTATACGAAAACACATTCTATGCTAATCTCTCTCTAATTTATGCTTTCATCTTTTAAGTAAATCCATACCCCCTAACAGCAGTGTCCAGTGAAGCAGGAAGTCAATGGGCGGGGTAAAAGGGTGTGCCACTGGCATGCGAATCACATGGCCAGAACTGCCAAAAGGGGCGAAGATGCTCAAAAAGGGGACATGTCTGTCCAAAGAATTGGAAGGACAGCCTGGCATGAATGCATGTCCGGCTGCCCACCAATCATGCAGGCTGTCCAACTAAGGGCATACAATGCAGGCAGCACCCTGAGCTCTGAGCTTTACATAAATGCGTCTAATGATTTGTTCGCTCCACGCTTTCTAAGGACTGTCCCCTAACACTCACATGTCCACTTGTCTCCTTACCTTCTTACTAGCAGGCAGAAGCTCCTGGTATAAAGTCTGGGACAGAGAAAAGGTGTATGTAGTGAGTGTAGAAGAAAGGGGACATGCCACAATGTTAGAGAGACAAACGTCTGCATTATCTAAACTAATTTTATTGTCAGCCACAAGTCTTGTTCCCAAGTCTTGTTCCCATGCATCTATCTTAAGCTTCCAAACTTAAAGGGACACTATAGTCACCAGAACAACTACAGCGTTTTGTATTTGTTCTGGTAAGTAGAATCCTTCCCTTCAGGCTTTTTGCAGTAAACACTGTCTTTTCAGAGAACATAACTCCCATGGCCACTCCTTAGATGGCTGCTAGAGGTGCTTCCTGGGAAAGTACTGCCTAGTGTGCAGCACTGCCATTCAGTGTCTCCACCCTCTGCATGCAGACACTGAACTTTCCTCATAAAGATACATTGAATCAATGTTTCTTTATGAGGAGATGTTGCCTAGTTGACAGTCTCAGTCAATCCTATGGGGAAGCATTGTCATTTGCTCAGACCACCACTTCTGATGATGTCAGCAGACAGTGTCAGTTCAGAGGCAGAGCCTGCAGCTGCAGACTTGAATACAAGTAAGATTTTACTATATTTAGGGAGGCAAAAGAGGGCCAGGGGGGCTAGAGGTTGGTTTAAACATAATACATAATTGTGTTCCTGACCCTATAGTGTTCCTTTAAGCAAGAGTATGTGAAGAGTAGTTAGGGTTGCCACCTTTCTTGGAAAAAAATACCAGCCTTAATCATTTGTATAATTAATTAGTTATGTGTGACATCACATGATGTAAATCACAAGGAGTGACACAAGAGAAAATTCTGTAAAATCACCAACAAACTACTTACAGTTTGATTCTGCTGTATAGATGGATTGCTCCCAGTGTCTCCCTGTCTCCCAGTGTCTCAGTCTCGCAAGTCACACAGTCTCTCAGTGTCCCTATGTATCACAGCGTCAGTGTCCTTACGTCGCCCAGTCCCCCAGTCTCCCAGTGTTCCCATGTCTCAGTGTGTCCCCATGTCACTAGGATACTAGGGGACACAGTAAGACATGGGTACACTGAGAGACCCAGGTTCACTGAGACACTTGGGGACACTGGGAGACATAGGGCACTGAGACACTTGGGGACACTGGGAGACTTGGGGACACTGAGTCACTAGGGACACTGAGACATGGGGACACAGACACTGGGAGACACAGTAAGACATGGGTACACTGAGAGACCCGGGGACACTGAGACACTTGGGGACACTGGGAGCCATGGGGACACTGAGACACTAGGGACACAGGCTGGGGGACATGGGAACATGGGGACACAGCACTGTGTCCCTAGTTTCTCCATTTCCCAATGTCTCGGTGTCTCCCAATGTCCCCATGTCTCACAGTGTCCCCTAGTGTTTCAGTGTCCCCATGTTTTCCAGTGTCCCCAAGTGTCTGTGTCCCCAGGTCTCGTGGTATCTGTGTCCCCACATGTCATCCAGTGTCCACATGTGTCCCCTAGTGCCTCAGTGTCCCCATGTCTCCCTGCTGCCTTTCCCCCCATCCCTCACTTACCTGAGCTGTAGATCTGCTGTCTGGATTCTCTGTGCTGAGGCAGGGGGGCGGCAGGGGAGCGATATGCTGTAACTTTCTATTACTGCCTCTCTTCACACACAGTGACCCCTAGTGGCCGGTGCTGGTATTGCAGAATAATCTCTGTTTATATTGAGAAAAATACCTGCATTTGTATTGCTGGTATTACGGCAATACTGGCACGGCCAGGCAGCCTCAAATACCGGCTGTGCCAGTAAAATACCAGTCAGGTGGCAAACCTAAGAGTAGTGTGTAAAAAAAAATAAAAAAAAATAATTTTTTTTTTTTTTTTTTTTTTTTTTTAAATGGGCCTATTCCATGGGCCTGGGCCTGGAGCTGCAGCTCCATCAGCCCCTATGTTAATCCGGCCCTGGCTGGAGCCCAGAAATGAGGCCTTATTGCCTCCATGTTGGGCCTTGGCAGATGGAGGAGATAGAGCCGCAATCTGAAGAGACTGCGGTCTCAATCTGGCCCTTATTCATTTATCATTTTTTTTTTAAGAAATCCAAGCCTCTTTTAAAATATCTCTAGATTCTGATAAGACAATCTCTTTGGGCTGTAAATTCCACGTATTTACTGTTCTTACTGCAAAGAACCCTTTCCTCTGCTGTAAGTAAAAATGGTTTTCTTCTCTGTTGTATATTCCTGCTAATGAATAGGCTGCTGGAGTAGGGGCCTGACTGCCATGCCGGACAGACACTACAATACAACCAGACAACCTTTGGTCTATCTGGTAATATATACCTTTTGGCAGTGGTCTTTTGCAAGCAAAGTTTTGGCCAATTTGTGCAGCACTTATGACAGAAGGACCTTATGGTATTTGAACATCTCTTTTTATCATACTCACTTACCAACATGGCTGCTGATCGTGAGATGTTGGACATCACAAGATATCACCAGAACCACAGGTGGCTTTTCTAGATGCCTTTGACTTATTATGTATTAACTTGTGTACAAAGCTGGTTCCCGAAGAGGTCTCATGTGGTAAGCACATCTCTTAAAACAAAATACTTAGAAACTTCACACGACAAGGAATGAAGCCGAGTCTATCCCCACAGCGAATCAGTATGTCTTGCAGGAGAATCCTGTATTTAAGCTACTGACTTTCTCCAGGTGAGCACATGGTGAATTCACCCCTCTACACTGCCTTCTACTTGCTGATAAAGGCGCCAGGAGTGACCGATCTGGAAGATATTCTGTTAACTGTACCTGTGCCTTTCATCCCAAAGTAAGAGCTATATGTCATACTGTGATACTATTTATGTGTTGTTTTTATTATTTTTTCTCAGACTTTTTTTTCCCCCTTGACATTCTTAATTGGCTATTTGCCACACTAGTTCCTATAGTTACCTTTCTTTCTATGCAAGTACCATGTATGCAATTCATATAATACATCGCAATCTGCTATTGCGTGCATTCAGTAAACAATTCTTTTGTTTTATAAAAATGTGATTTTGTGTGCAACCAGTTCTCGTACATTTTTTTATTGTCCAAAACGAGTGGTTGGCTTGTCCATAATATTTCACAAAAGTGTTTATGCACGATCATAATATTGTTGCAATTTGACTTGTCTGTATCTTGCAATTACCCCTCAATAAAACACAGATTGACAAAAATTAACAGGTTTGCATTTAGTGGATTGTACTGATCCTACATTGATTTGTATTGTGCTATTTTATTATATACGTAGGCCCTTCAAGGCTCTTTTCCCCCCTTTTTTCTAAAGAAAACAAGTGCGGTTTTCTAGCCTTTCTTGGTAACCGTTTTCGTTACCCTTTAATCATTTCATAGTTTACCTCTACTCTTTCTAGTTCTGCAATATTCTTTTGTAAAATGTATACCAAAAATTGCACTGTGTATATTTAAGGTAGATTCTTAACATTGATTTATAAAAAGAAAAATTATACTATGATCGTATGAATCAATAATCAACCCTTTTTTAATGCATGACAACACCTTACAAGCCTTTGTTATGGCAGACCTGCATTGCACACTGTTGCCTAGTTTGCTGATTTAGCCTTATTGAAGATTCCAAATTTTAAAAAGAAAAAGTGCGGAGGGAGAACGAGTGATGTTCAGGGAGCGCAATTTTGGAACTCCCTGCCTCTGACATTAAGACTTGAGAATGATCTACTGAAGTTTCGCCGGAGCTTAAAAACAGTTTTATTTGCTCAGGCGTATGGGATGACATGAAACTTTTAACCTGGTTCAAATGCATGTGATTATAATGCTGTTGTTTGCTGGATATTGTTTTGTCTGTTTTATTGCTGGTATGCGCATCGAGACCCTATGGGTAATAAGACTGCGTTTCTTAAGAATTTTTAATAAATAAATAAAATAAATAAATTCCTAACTCATCCCCTTATGCCTACCCTGGCTGGTTCCCAATTTCTTGGACATATCAATGGAGACTGAAACACAAATCTATTGAGTCCTTTTTTCTTTACTTGACCTAAATGTTTAAAAATTATTATAAGCAGAAAAGTGTTTTCCCTCACTTTTAACATTTTATTCATAGTTAATTTTATGTTAGGTTTACATATAGAGTATTAAATGAAAGCACTTTCTGTCCTTAAAAACAAATATAGAATACCGTATATACTCGAGTATAAGCCGACCCGAATATAAGCCGAGGCCCCTAATTTTACCCCCCAAAAATGGGAAAACGTATTGACTCGAGTATAAGACTAGGGTGGGAAATGCAGCAGCTACTGGTAAATTTCTAAATAAAATTAGATCCTAAAAAAAAATATATTAATTGAATATTTATTTACAGTGTGTGTATAATGAATGCAGTGTGTGTATAATGAATGTAGTGTGTGTATAATGAATGCAGTATGTGTATAATGAATGCAGTGTGTGCGTATGAGTGCAGTGTGTGCGTATGAGTGCAGTGTGTGCGTATGAGTGCTGCGTGTGTATGAGTGCTGCGTGTGTATGAGTGCAGCGTGTGTATGAGTGCAGCGTGTATGAGTGCAGCGTGTGTATGAGTGCAGCGTGTGTATGAGTGTAGTGTGTGTATGAGTACAGTGTGTGTGTATGAATGCAGTGTATGCGTATGAGTGCAGTGTGTGTATGAGCGCAGCGTGTGTGTATGAGTGCAGCGTGTGTATGAGTGCAGCGTGTGTATGAGTGCAGCGTGTGTGTATGAGTGCAGCGTGTGTATGAGTGCAGTGTGTGTGTATGAATGCAGTGTGTGCAGCGTGTGTGAGTGCAGCGTGTGTATGAGTGCAGCGTGTGTATGAGTGCAGCGTGTGTATGAGTGCAGTGTGTGTATGTGTGCAGTGTGTGTATAAGTGCAGTGTGTGTATGAATGCAGTGTGTGTATGAATGCAGTGTGTGTGTATGAGTGCAGTGTGTGTGTATGAGTGCAGTGTGTGTGTGTGTATGAGTGCAGTGTGTGTGTGTGTGTGTGTGTTGCAGAGCTTTGGTGGGGGTGGGCAATTTTATTATTATTTTTGTAATTATTTTAATATTTTTTTAATTATAATTTCTTCTTATTATTTTTTTATTTAATTTAATTTTTAAATTTTATTATTTTTGTATTTATTTTTTCGTCCCCCCTCCCTGCTTGATATATGGCAGGGAGGGTGGCTCTCCTTCCCTGGTGGTCCAGTGGCATTGGCAGTTCAGTGGGGGGCTGGCAGAGCTGTAACTTACCTTTCCTGCAGCTCCTGTCAGCTCTCTCGGCACAAAGGAGGAGAGAGCTGACAGGAGCTGCAGGAGAGGTAAGTAAATGCTCTCTGCAGCCCCCACAGCCCCCAGTCTGTATTATGGCAATGTAAATTGCCATAATACAGACTATTGACTCGAGTATAAAAAATGTGCTGAAAAACTCGGCTTATACTCGATTATATGCGGTATCCTTAAATTATGGTGGAACAAATAAATAGCACAAATTCTAGGTTTTGTTTTTGTTTAGCATTTGGAAATGGGCCTCCATCCTTAAAGGCAGAGTAGATAGTGGGAACCGCACTCAATCCAAACGGCGAAGGGTGCGCCAGATCAGGACCAGCAATCCCAGGACAATATACAAAGAAGAAAAGATCACAGGCACTCCAAATTTTAAGCCGTATGCAGCTTTAATGTAACAAAATGCAACGCAACATTTCGACCAACAAATGTCTTTTTCAAGCTGACACCACATGGTGATAAATGAGCTTATATAGCAAACAACATGACAAACAGGAAATCAATCCATAATTCAATTAACTAATTAACAAGGTTTGTTAATTGATACAACAGAGTTTTTTTGAAAACAACAAATATCAAGAAAGTGATATTGCAAAAAAAGGACAAATATAAATATTCATTGTGTCAAATTCATCAAAAAGTAATACATCAATCACCAGTTGTAAAGACATAAATTATTAAGCAATGCTGTACTAGTTAGAGATAGTCTGGAATGTATATAAATGTAAATAAGCATCCTACTGTGACATCAAAGATCAGTACTTATTACCAGTAGTTTACATGAGTAGCTTACCTATAAGTGCCAAAAAAATGGAGGAGAGAACAAAAGAAATAAACTAAAACAGAAAAAAACTAAAACAGAAAAAAAACAAGAAATGTATGATAAGCTTCCCTTCTATCATCCGAACGCGGTCCACTTCCGGGTATGTGAGCCGCACGTGACGTCACTGGAATGCACACGCGGCAGTCCGTCAGATACGGAGTTGGCATAGTGATCATAATAACATGGCTCCGTGCAGACAGCAAAACCGGACATGCGCAATGTGCTGCAAGGCACAGAGCGTATGAGTATTACAAGATATATCTCCCAGAGCATCCATCTAACCAAATCTCTAAATATACCCTAAGTTAAAGTCAGAATATGTCATATATAATATAATCAAGGGCATAGTAATTGAGGGCATAGTAATTGATCATGCCCATATCTAATTAAAAAACAAAATAAGGAATACTCCAAATCACACAAAATAAATAATAATAAAAAATAAATAATAATAATATAATAATAAATAAAAAAGATGTAAAGAATAATAACAATAGTAATACATAATCATAAAAACTATAAAAATAAACATAAATATAACTAAAAGTAACTAAAAATAAGAATAAATAAATATAAAAAATAAAAATAAATATAAATAAAAATAAATATAATTAAAATAAAAATAAATAATAAAAAAATAAATAATAAAAAATTAAAAAATTAAAAATAAATAAAAATGATAAAAAATAAAATAAAATAATAATAAATAAAGAATAGACATAAAATAAAAAAATTAAAATTAAAAATAAATAAATAATAAAAACTAATAAGTGAAGATAAGTAAATAAAAAGGAAAAATAGAAAAAAGGAAAAAATACATGTTCTCCTCCTCATAGGCACTCAAGGTTTAAGGGTATAAACTAAACAACCCAGCATTGATCCTAGCATAATACAAAAACAAAAAGTAAAGAAGAAAAGAGAATAGTCTTTACATGCACAAGATACATATTACACTATTGACTACGAGGAAGACAGGGACAAAGGAGATATCTACTGTGCAAATATATGGCTCTCAATTATTAAGTGCTAAAAAATGAGAAATCACTAGAATAGGAAATCACTAATATATTATCTGTTGAATATAGTGTGAACTATAGTGATGAAGTGCAAGTGCTACAAATCAAGAAATATCAAAAAATAAAATAAAAAATGATTTTACTTACAAGAAACATAGTGATCAATGTGTGTATCACTTAAACAATGTGTGTAACACTAAAACATAATAACACCATGATTTAATACTTATTAGAAGTGTTGATTATTTATAGACATATAGTGCCATCAAATTTTAGTAGTCCCCGAGAAGTCCAAGGTATCATGTCATGTAACAGAGAGAAAAAGGGTGTCAAAAAAGAGCCAGCACCCGAAATCTAAAACATCCTGTAAAACAAGAAAATTAAATTAAAAACAATAAAATCAACCAATCATTCCTTAAATGAGCATAGATAAATCATATTCATAATTCAAGCCTCTTGGATGTAATGTGTCAAGTTCCCGTATCCAAAATGCCTCACGTAGTAGAAGTCTCCTATTCCTGTCTCCCCTCCTGGGTAATTCTATAATTTGTTCCAAGATCTGGAATCTAAGTTGAGAGACCCCATGTCTAGCCTCTGCAAAATGTGAAGGTATAGGCAAGTCAGTCAGTCCAGTCCGAATCGTCGACTTATGTTTAGAGAATCTCATCTTAAATTTCTGACTAGTCTGTCCAACATATAAAAGGCCACACAGGCATTTCAATGTATAAACAACGAAGTCAGAGTTGCAAGTCAAATGTTGTTTAATCAAGTACTTTTTGCCACTATATGGGTGATAAATAACATCCCCCCGATCATAGAATGACAGGAGACACAATTATAACAAGGAAAATTTCCTTGTTTAACAACACTTGAAGCGTTACTTGACTGAGGGACCAAAGTTTTAACTAACTTAGCGAGGTGCCTCTTTTGTAGGGAAACATAGGCCTTTGGGAGAATTCCACTATATTGGGGTGGCATTGGGAAAGAACATGCCAATGTCTATATACAATCCTCCGCAACTCGTCTGAATACCTTCCAAATTTGGACACAAATTTTAGCCTATTGTGATTTCGTTGATGTTTATGAGAATGAAGAAAATACTCTCTATCCTGATCCTTGATCTGATTAAGTTGATCATTCAACAATGGCAAGGGATAACCCCGTTCCATAAATCTAGTGGTCATCTCATCCAAACGCCTCTCCACAAGATCATCGGCAGATACAAGTCTCCGAACACGTGTGTATTGACTCTTGGGGAGGGCTTTAAAGATAGCTGGAGGATGAGCACTAGAAAAATGAAGAATTGTGTTTTTGTCCATCGTCTTCCTATATAAATCAGTCATAAGCCTATCTTCATGCTTTTTAATCAAAATGTCTAGGAATGGTATCTCAACCATATCATAAGTCATTGTAAATTTAATGTCTTCAGAACATGTATTCAAGAAACTGTAAAATTCTTTAAGGGACTCCAATGTGCCAACCCACAGCAGCAGCACGTCATCAATATAACGCCACCACCTAGTGGCAAATTGTTGAAATAACATGTGAGGATAAATACATTTCTCTTCCATTTCTGACATGAAAATGCTAGTGTATGTGGGTGCCACATTGGAGCCCATCGAAGTACCCTTTAATTGCAAGAAGAATTCATTTTGAAACAAAAAATAGTTCTCTTTCATAACAATCTCCAAAAGTACCATAAGAAAATTCAAGACATCACCATTAAAACCCAATGAAATGAATGCTGATCTTGCAGCCGCCAGGCCAGCATCATGCTCAATAGAGGTATATAAACTTGTCACATCCAATGTGAGAAGAACCAAGATTTCATTAGGTGATATCTCTTTGAGTGATATTTCTTTAAGTTTCAATAGCACCTCAGTAGTGTCTCTCACATAAGACCTAATGTTAACCAAAAAAGGCCTCAGAATGTTATCAAGGAATTTAGCTAAAGGAGAAAGGAGAGAACCAATCCCTGCTACTATAGGTCTACCAGGTGGTCTAATCAAAGATTTGTGAATTTTGGGGAGAGTATATAAGGTGTAGTTGAGCACATCTGGTACATCATGTCTCGCTCTATCCACCAAAGTCACGTTGCACCACAGACTGTCCAGGAGTTGGCAGATGCTTTAGTCCAGGTCTGGGAAGAGATCCTTCAGGAGACCATGCGCCACCTCATCAGGAGCATGCACAGGCATTGTAGGGAGGTCATACAGGCACGTGGAGGCCACACACACTACTGAGCCTCATTTTAACTTGTTTTAAGGACATTACATCAAAGTTGGATCAGCCTGTAGTGTGTTTTCCACTTTAATTTTGAGTGTGACTCCAAATCCAGACCTCCATGGGAAATTTGCCATTTTTTTATGACTTTGTTGTCAGCACATTCAACTATGTTAAAAACAAAGTATTTCAGAAGAATATTAATTCATTCAGATCTAGGATGTGTTATATTTGTGTTCCCTTTATTTTTTTTGAGCAGTGTATAAAACTTGGGGAAATGTGTTTCCCTGTATATATAAAAGAGAGAGAAAAACACAATAGTGCAATAAAGTAATCACTGATATATAGTATGTGAATGTAGAGTTAATATATGCTCAAAATATATTGAGCCTTTTACAGGGTATGGCTCTGAATGTATTGAAGGGCACAGATACGCTTACGTTTAGAGCCACACCATATAAAAGGCTCGATACATTGTTAGCATTTATTATTGTTGGTATTTATATAGTGGCAGCTAATTCCACAGCGCTTTAATATATATATATATATATATATCTATATATATATATATATATATATATATATATATATAATTACCAGATTTTAATATTAACATTACTTACAGTCATGATTTTTTTTATGACACGGAGGGGAGTATTATGCATTCTCTTTCTTTATTTAATCCCAGCAGCAAGGAAGAAAGTATGAGAGAATCATAGAAAACATAACAATAGCATAATACACACTGACACCTATCAGGATCCAGCACTGTCCACATAGGTGTGGTGCTCCTGGACTCCTCCGCTTTCTGTGTAGATCCCGAAGACCATTATTGCAGGATCCAAAGTGTTCCAACAAAAAACTTGAACTCACGAAACAAACACATATCTGGAAATTCAACTAGAAAAAACAACTTCAACCTCCAACTCGTGAAGGTGTATTCAAGCTAGAAGATAAGAAAATATATGGTACTATTGAAAGCCTGCAATTCTTAGACCACTACCATCAAACTCATCAACCATGTTAATCAATCGTTATTAAGTATCATATAAGGTATATTTATCGGATGCACTACCTACCTGCGTGCCATGCATGACATTTGTACCTACCATGTCGCACCATCCAAAAGGCCAATAAATGAATGACCTGTAAAGTAACCACCAACACGGGTAGGGTGGGTGGTAATAATACTCTGTGTAATTAATACAATCTTGCCTTTACGTCATGTTAATAGTAAAATCTGGCAATTTTATTAAAGACACGGAGGCTCCTATTATGCTATTTTAAAGCTGAACAACCACCATACTGGAAATATGTTGCACCGGGCGAAAATAGAAATTACGAAACGTAGATTAATTCAACCAATCAGCCACTCGTAGTATGTCTTCCAATCTACAACCCATCATGGTAGCCCTAGAAGCCATAGCCCTATGAATGGAGTGGGAAGAAAAAAATCAAAGTGTCTATGCCTGCAATGGACAATAACCACTTGATCCAACGAGCTAAAGTAGGAGTTGATACTGGTAGATGCGGCACTCGAAAGGAGAAGAAAAATGGATGGAGTTGATTTGAACGGAGCGAGATCGGATGGTGTTTGTATTCCTTAAGACATAATACTGGGCACAGGTTTAGGTTGTCTGGAAACGACGGGTAAAAATCCTCCTTAGTCGAGGATTTTGTCCTACGTGAAACATTCGGAACAAAAATGGGTGCTTGCCAGTCCAACCCTCTGACATCAGCAACACGTTTACATGAAAGTAAACAAAACAGCATCAACAGCTTCACCAATATTTGTTCAAGAGAAAGTTCGTGATTCAAGGGCCAAGACTCAAGAAAACAAAAAAATCACATCAACATCCCAAAAGGAAGAATATCGAGCCTGAGGGGGTCAAGAAAAATGGATGCATCTGAGCAAACGACAGATAAGGGCATGTTTACCTTTAGGAGTACCTTCCAAACCCATATGTCTCGCTGATATAGCTGATCTGAACAGGTTTATAGTATGAAAAGCTTTTCCATCTTCGAAGAGCAGAGTCAGAAATTGTAAGATTGATTTCACAGGAGCTGATATGAGATCCACTGATCGTCCCACGCACCAATCAGTCCAACCCGTAGGAACGTCTGGTGCCCAAGCCTCTGCCAGAAGACTGAGTGTTGTGTGTGAAACATCCTCGAGATTCCATGATCTCCTGAAATGAGCCATGCCATCAGATGAAGTAGACCCAACTAGTGACTCACTCCCTCTGGATTGGTCAGAAGGTAGGACATGCCTGGCAATAGACGTGGAAAGTCTATCAACATTTCCAATAATTGTGGGAACCAAGGTTGCAACCTCCATATCGGAGTTATCAGAAGCACGGTTACCTTTGGAATATCTAGGGAATGCGAGGGTCAGAGAGATTAGGTTGAAAGGTGGAAAAGCGTAATTCCTCCCCTTGGTCCAGTCTTGTAAGAATGCATATGTTGCCAGAGCATCTGGGTCCGGTCTCCAACTGAAGAACCAATTGACTTGGGCATACAGCCAAGATGCAAAGAGATCTATGTAGGAAGGCGCCAAAAGTCGAGAGAGACGTTGGAAAATCGTTGGGTGGAGGTGCCAATCCCCTGAATCTCAAACGTATTGAGAATTCCAATCCGCTGTTGCATTGTCTCGTCCTGGGATATATTCTGCTACTACCGATATGCTGTGTTCAGACAATAATGCCAAAAATCTCGAGCCATTACTGCTAGAACTTTCTATTTCGTTCCTCCTAGGTGGTTGATATAATGCACCCCTGAGACATCACCCATCTTGATTAGGATAGAGCATGAGATGCCTGAGTGAGTCATGCAGCGAATGGCAAAGGATGCCGCTAGCAGTTCTAGGCAGTTGATGTGTTGCAACGTTTCTTCGTTGGACCATCTGCCACCGGTGGAAATGGTCCCGCAATGCGTGCTCCAGCCGTGTAAGCTGGCGTCCAACTCTATGATCAGATCTGGCGTAGACCCAAATATTGCCCGTCCGTTTTACACCTCCATGTGGGCTAGCTGTCCGGAACGCAGATACAAGACTTTGAGTCTTTGTAGGGCACGATAATGTAACGGGGCCAGGAAGATAGCTTGTATGGACGGTGAACTTTGTAGAGAAATGAATAGATTGGGTAGCGTTTCCCCCCTAGAAACTAAAAAAAGGGGGGGAAAACCGCTCCCAGTCAACCTGGTATAGGGTAAAAAAGGACCGTTTAAGGTGCTATACCTATAGATGTATCCAAATAAGAATAAAGGTATCAAAAATAAAGCATACTCATATAAGGAAAATAGTGCGAAATGTATCCTGGCAAACACAGTGAAAACACTGTAACTTTATTAAATGAACCAAACAAAGGATACAAAATCTCAATTCCCAAGAGATGCTTAATTACTGACAGAATTTTCTGTGGATATATCTTAAAGTCCAGCTAAACCATGAGGCATATTGAACACTGGAAACACCAGGTATGCCTTTTGGACAATCCACAGAGAAAAAACAAAAAAGTCGGGGGTGATACCTTTAAATCTTAAAGAGGTTCAGCAGGTGGGACAGAGACAGACTTGGCACAGTATAGAAAAGGACAAAGAAGTGTCCATAAATAAATGTCTGAAGGATAGGCTCTAAACTTATCAGGAAAGGATAGGATAGAGTATATATAAGATATATATATAATGTATATATATATATATCTGGAGGGTCAGCAGGATACTGATGATAGGAGAAAGGTTAGATCAATAGTAGGGTAAGGGGTAACAATCCCCACAAATAAACACTGTTTCCAATCTTTCCTATACACTCCCCCCAACACCTTCGTGGGTGTTCTATCCTTATGCTGTTGCTAAGCTCTGTCCCATAAGCATATATATCTGGAGGGTCAGCAGGATACTGATGATAGGAGAAAGGTTAGATCAATAGTAGTGTAAGGGGTAAGGGGTAAAAATCCCCACGAATAAACACTGTTTCTGATCTTTCCTATACACTCCCCCCAACACCTTCGTGGGTGTTCTATCCTTATTCTGTTGCTAAGCTCTGTCCCATAAGCACAGCCGTTACTGCACTAGTACTGCATGTTGAACAGGTACATGAACAATCTAAGCAACGAAAAGAGAAGAAAATAATAAAAGAGTAAGTGATAAATCAAAAACGGAATCCCTCGTGCATAGTGCCAGGTGAGTGCTCAGTGAAAGAGGGATCCAGTGTGGAAACCCGACGCGCGTTTCGGAGTGCTAGACTCCTTCGTCAGGGGTTGAAAAATGCCGCCCGATCCCCCCCGGTATTTAAATGTGGGCTGACCAATCAGACGGTTCCATCGTTGGTGACGTATCGCTATTGCGGTCACGTGGGATGGCTGTGGGCGGAGTGAACCGCGTCGAAATGATTGGTTGCTCGATTAACTCCCTCTATGCCATAACTCCCAATGTGTGCAGGTATGGACTCCGGAGAGTAGTTTTAGGGCATGACATATACTGTTAAGATTAGACTAGTATCTAGGACTAGACTAGGAAAAACGGCTCTTTGGTTTGCCTTATGCTTATCAATCAGCCTCAGCCTCAATCAGCCATGATCTCTATGAGTTAAGAAGACAAAGTAATGTGCGCCCTTAACCCTTCTTACGTAGAAGTGTAGGAAGGGTTGGCTGATTCACTTACTTGTCAATCACTGTAAGTATATAGATGCAGTTATTTTGCAAATTCCCCATACACTTCATGTATTCACTGAGCAGTGTTAGTGATCTCTCTTGCTATTAATTTTAGAGTTAGAGATCGATTCATAACTGATAATAAGTTTATCTGAAGAGGGGAAATGGTAGATTTAAAGCCTTTGATGCTTGTCTTGTACAGATATGGACTAAGTGGTCTAAAGAAGATCAGCTCTTTCGTATGCATAGTGCTTATCAGTCAGCATACGGAAATCTAGGGCATGTGATCTTTATGGATAGGGAGACGCAAGAGAGGTGTTCATCCTTATCATTTATTATGTAAAAGTTAGAAAGGGTGAACTTATTCACTTGCTTGTAAGTCACTGTAGGTGTATGTGTACAGTTAATTTGCAAATTTCCCATAGATTTCATATGTCCACTAATGATATCTCTTCAATGTCCAGACTTAGTGCGAGTATCCAATATTGTCTCTTGATAACCAAGAGAAATTATATTTGGGTAAAGTAGACAATGTCAAGGCTTATTAGTGTTTTATCTATTAGACTTAGAGAGATGCCACAACACAGGGTTCAAGCCCATACTTAGGTGGACCTGGTACCACCATCCTGACCACTTATCCCAGTCACTGATTCAACAATTTGTGGACCAGTGACGACGGGATACCATTTATAGTCTTTCAATTCGAGTTTACAAGGGTTCAAGACCCATTTTCTGGTCAGAAGAGAGGCTTTTTTTCAAAAGAAATAATTAATGGCAGGTTTCCTAGATAATAAACCCAATGCCACCAAATGGTGCAAAGATGCTGAATTAATTTTCTCTGAATCTGATTTTCGATCGGATGACTCCAATTACTCTCTAATAGCAGGTTTTAATTCACTCACACATCTATATAAACAACAAATCAGGACGAGCTGGGAAATAGCCTCCTTGGGGAATTACTTAAAAAAGAGTCTAATTCCAAGGGGACTAAGAATCCCAACAACTCCCAGTTCACATATAGATGAAGAGGAATTTACCAAAGAGTGGGAAGAAGCGGCAAGTCAGTGTTCTGCACGTTTCATGCAAATAATTTGTAAATTTGAGAATAAAAAATTAATAGAACTTGAAAAAAAGATTGAAAGTGAAGTCGAAAAGATCCAACAACTTAAAACAGATCCAGCTTTTGGCCCCAGTGAAAGTAAATTGCAAACTAACTTAGAGAAATATCAGTCTATAATAAAGCAAAGGAAACACCAAAAGTTTCTAAGAGATCATAAAGACTTCAAAACGGGTAACGTCTACAAAAGGTTCAATAATAACAAGAAAAGAAGGGTTGATAGTGATCAGATTTCAACCTCCGAGTATGAGTCTAGCGAATCTGAGACAGACCTAATAGCGACTCCCTCCACCTCCAGTGACAGTAATAGGGGGATACTTAAAAAAGGAGTCACTTTTTTAGACCACACTCAGGGGGAGAGTCGCCCCTTCCTGAGACCGAGACCCAGAAGACAGTTCAACAGAAGGAATCGGTACTAAAGGATAGACAAATAGTCAATCTATCCAGCTATTCCCCAACACAATCAGAACTGGATCTAACGGCGAAGGGTCTATCCTACATTCCTGTACCACGTTTTGATAAATTTACCTGGGTCAAAGATATCCATCTCTTCGCTCGCAAACTTATTCTGCATAAGAATTATCTCTTAAATGAAGAGAAAAAAGCCAAAAATCTAGGCTTGGAACTTAGAGACTACCGCATGACTATAATTCTAGCTGAATTGTTAGAAGAAAATGACACTACTGGTGCAGTAAAATACCCCCAAACAACCCTGAGGAATAAAAGCCGCTATTGCCCTAGATTAGGAGACTCTAAATACGTTGAAACTTTTGTTGAACTCGTATGTGAGGAGATTGATAGAACACCTCTGAGTGAAATAAGTCATAAACCAAACTCCAATCTAACGACAACAGAATACAGGGCTCTAAAGGATTTACAAGACAACCAAGCAATAACAATCAAGCCCTCTGATAAAGGAGGCAATATTGTCATCATGAATACCTCAGACTATGTGGAAATGAATAAACTGATCCTTGAAGATCACACCACCTATAAAATCCTAAAACAGGATCCTACACAAACATTTCTAGAAAAACTAAAAAATATCTTAGTACAAGGTCTAGAAGACAATATCATCTCAAAAGATGAATTCAACTATATGGCCATCGGTAGTCCCTGCATCTCGACTTTTTACAGTTTACCTAAAATCCATAAACTGTATAAAGTTCTAACAGGTAGACCCATCGTTTCAGGGAATGACAACATGACTCAAAATGTGAGCATATATTTGGATTATGTCTTAAAACCCCTGGTAACTAAACTGCCGTCTTACCTAAGGGACACAAAGCAGACCTTATCAGTTCTGACTCAAGTCCAACTACCGACAAATTCTTTAATTTGCAGTTTGGACGTTGAGTCCTTATACAGTTCAATTCCACACTCATCAGGTATTAAGCATACAGAACATTTTCTGAGAAAGAGAGGGGCATACCTGGACAGACATACAGATTTTGCATTAAAACTGCTCGACTTTGTGTTAACACACAACTTCTTTCTCTTTGATGGGGTATTCCACCACCAGGTGCAGGGGACTGCTATGGGGACGTCGTGTGCGCCCTCTTATGCCAACCTGCACCTGGGTTGGTGGGAGGAACAAGTAGTCTTCTCATCTACCTCTGAGAACCCCCTGACCCAGTACATTCACCTTTGGAAAAGGTATATTGACGATATTATAATCATTTGGACTGGGTCAGGGGATCAGTTCCGCCTCTTTGTACAAGACCTAAATACTAATGATCTTAACCTTAAATTTACTGCTGAGATCGGTACTCCCTCACTAAGTTTCTTGGACCTTGTGGTATCCCCAGATAAAAAGGGTGGGATCAAAACAAACCTGTTCAGGAAAAGCACAGCAACAAACAACCTGCTAAATTGGAAAAGCCACCATCCGATTCAACAAAAAAAGGGAATCCCAATCGGCCAATATTTGCGCCTGAGACGCAATTGCTCTGACATAGATGACTTTAAGACAAAAGCCAAAGAACTACGTCAGATGTTTAGGTCCAAGGGATACCCCAATAAGTGTCTAAAGAGAGCCTACCACAGGGCACTTCTAACTGAACAGGAGAGTCTCCTTAGGGAACGAACCGCACCCCCTATCTCAAATGAATCAGAACAGAAACAACTAAGATGCATCGCCACGTTCGATGCCGGTTGGGATCAGGTCAAGACAATTATGAACCGTTTCTGGCCCCTTTTGAAACAGGACGCACAACTCAAAGACGTCCTCCCCGAGCATGCCTCTCTAACAGCCAGAAGAGGCAAGAATCTAAAAGACATGCTGGTACACAGCCACTTTCAGTCAACAAAACCACCTACACATTGGTTGTCAAACAAAATCAAGGGCACCTATAGATGTGGTAGGTGCAAAGCCTGTAAGTATATTAACACAAGTTCCAAAACCTTTAATGACAGCACCGGCACAGAAAACTTCGAATCTCCATCCTTCTTCAATTGCAATTCAAAAGGGGTGATCTATCTGATTACATGCCATTGCCAACTCATGTATGTAGGGAAAACGTTCAGACCCTTTAAGAAAAGGATCCTGGAACATATTAATTCAGTGAAGACCACAAGGAACATTGAAACCCCTGTCTCCAGACATGTTAAAATAACTCACAAAGGGGATCCCAATGTCCTCAAATTTTCGGGCATCGAACTGATCAAACCAGACCAAAGAAAAGGCAATTGGGACCAACGTCTGAGAAGAGGCGAGTGTTATTGGATATACCGCCTGAAAACACTGTCCCCTAGGGGACTGAATGAAGGTTTCTCATACTCGCCTTTTATTTAAAAAAGCCGTCTAAAAATAACATCTCTTAGGACTTAGCATAATATAACCATCGCTTGGAGATGCCAAGCAGAACGCGGCACGCTGATACACATTTGGTGGGAATGTAGGGATATCGTCCCATACTGGGCGATGATTAAAGGTGCCATAATTGACATTTTGGGAGATATCCCGGAATGGAACGCAGAACTGGCCCTCCTACACATCTCAACGCAATCCATCCGGACCTATAAAAGATCTATATTACGCCACTTGCTTAACGCAGCCAAAGCCAGTATACCAGCACACTGGAAAAAGAGCGACACGCCGACAAAAAAAGAATGGATCCGCAGGGTAGAGGACATACATGGAGCGGAAGACATTCACGCCTCCCTGACTGGCCGTGCAACGAAACATATGGAATTGTGGCTCCCGTGGTTCACATACATTACCCAGTATAGACAGACAACTGATTCCATTGGGTCCGCGGACCGGGGGGCGGCTGGCGTGGACTCTGCTTGACGCAGAGCACCTCACCCTCTATCCCTTCCTACTACACCTACTTCCTCCTGTCCCCTTTCCCACCTCTATGATTGCTGGGTTCAAGGGCCCCAGGACCTGGGGGAGGGGGGCCGAGATCATCGTGAAGTGTTACTGACGCACGCAAATCTGCCTCACTTTGACACAATAAGGGCTCCTGACCCACACGGACCCGCTCACCTGCCTAGGTTTCTGGGGCGCGCGAGACGCGCCCAGACGCACACACTGTTACCACACGAGTAAATATCTGGGACCTCACACGTCCGTAGCTAATAGTCCTGTATCACGTAGACCCACTCCAAACTCACTTCACGCTAACGCTGAAACACACTGAATGACATGGATCCACAGCTCATGCCTGACAATTACGTTGTACTCAACAAACCTATGTTATTCACATCCTGGGATATTCGCGCACCACGGGCTTTGCCAAGAGAAGCAACGACCGTAGATTAGTACACTAGTGACAAGGACTGTAGGACGTCCTCCCGCGGAAATTCGTAGCCAAACTATGGAAACCAACCCGCGTCGACCTTACATGAGGGCGACTCTTACCTCAATAATGTATCCCTATACGACCGGACTCTTACCTTACAGTGACGCTACGCAACAACACCCGCCAACGCAACATGTTAGGTTTACTTAGTGAGAACATGACTGACCCATAACTTAGAACCCGGCGGGAGTCTGAACTCACCTTTCTTATACCTGCCTTGACACCATACCCAACTGCCCGTGGAATACAGTGCTTGGTGACTCTTATGTTTCTATGTTGGGAACGGTTTACCCCGTATGCCACCAATGTTTGTCTACTGCATATAATCCTGTTGATCGAAACTTTTAATTTGATACATACATGTTATTCGGTATAAGGCTACCGTCTCGCACTATATAATACCCACGCTGTAAACATTATGCTGGATAGCTAACCTTACCATGCCCGGAGACCCGCGGGTCTCTATTGAAAAGTATGCAGAATTCTACTTGTTTCACTGTCTTAACTTTACTTACAGAGAACAGAAACCTGCGAGTTTCTTACTGTTTACCAGTTGAATGCCTTTCTCCACATGAAAATATCTCAATAAAAAGATTTACAAAAAAAAATATAACCATCGCTATATCTTAGTAGATCCAACTTTTTACGAACATTTTTCTTCTTTTCAACGCATAGATATTGATTATCACGTCTTATCACTTATTAGTATCACATTTTGAGAGAATTCTTTAACTCTCCCGCCCTCCCCCGTGTCCCTCCTTTCTATCCCATATAGCCACCCTTATGCTAAGAAATAATAATAGACATGCTGACTTCAGTGTCTCTTTTATGAGAAGCACCTTCACAAGGCATCTCTCTAAGTCTAATAGATAAAACACTAATAAGCCTTGACATTGTCTACTTTACCCAAATATAATTTCTCTTGGTTATCAAGAGACAATATTGGATACTCGCACTAAGTCTGGACATTGAAGAGATATCATTAGTGGACATATGAAATCTATGGGAAATTTGCAAATTAACTGTACACATACACCTACAGTGACTTACAAGCAAGTGAATAAGTTCACCCTTTCTAACTTTTACATAATAAATGATAAGGATGAACACCTCTCTTGCGTCTCCCTATCCATAAAGATCACATGCCCTAGATTTCCGTATGCTGACTGATAAGCACTATGCATACGAAAGAGCTGATCTTCTTTAGACCACTTAGTCCATATCTGTACAAGACAAGCATCAAAGGCTTTAAATCTACCATTTCCCCTCTTCAGATAAACTTATTATCAGTTATGAATCGATCTCTAACTCTAAAATTAATAGCAAGAGAGATCACTAACACTGCTCAGTGAATACATGAAGTGTATGGGGAATTTGCAAAATAACTGCATCTATATACTTACAGTGATTGACAAGTAAGTGAATCAGCCAACCCTTCCTACACTTCTACGTAAGAAGGGTTAAGGGCGCACATTACTTTGTCTTCTTAACTCATAGAGATCATAGGCTCTAAATCTCACTTCAGGCTGATTGATAAGCATAAGGCAAACCAAAGAGCCGTTTTTCCCTGATACTAGTCTAATCTTAACAGTATATGTCATGCCCTAAAACTACTCTCCGGAGTCCATACCTGCACACATTGGGAGTTATGGCATAGAGGGAGTTAATCGAGCAACCAATCATTTCGACGCGGTTCACTCCGCCCACAGCCATCCCACGTGACCGCAATAGCGATACGTCACCAACGATGGAACCGTCTGATTGGTCAGCCCACATTTAAATACCGGGGGGGATCGGGCGGCATTTTTCTTTTTTTTTTTTCAAATTCTTTATTTTTGGAGTGACATTGGTATTTCTGCTTATAACACATCATCAGTTACATTACAGGTTCCTTTGTTGACAATGGTATGTGTACAATAGGCACTGGAACATACCGCGTCCGCGGTTTAGGTATAGTTTCTCAGATTCGTTAGTGTTAGCTAATTGGTGTCACAGTTATACATTATATACATTGTACATGGAAATAGTACAATGAGAAACGACAATAATCATAAGAGGAGAACGACAAAAAGAAAGAACATATTAAAGGTGCACGCTATAGAGGTGTCTAAGTATACTCGGTTGAGCCATGTAGTATCCAGCCCGGAGGGACGAGCCACGTAGCCCAGACCTGTGCTCTGAGCGTGGGGTATCCACCCCTGTAACATCAAACACTGCTCGTTGGCTGGATGCTCAATGAGTAAGTCCTCCCGATGCTGCTGATGAGTGGACTTAGTCTGTTGTCCCTCATCATCTCTAGTAGGACTTAACCGAGGGGGGGGGGGGGGTGGATAGTCTGGGGGGGGGGGAGGGAGCGGATTCCCATGGTGAGCATCGGAGCGCCGTGCAGGAGGTGTTTCACTTTTTACCAGTCAAGTGTGGTAGCGGTGGAAGGCAGTGTGTCAGTGGGGTGGTCCTAGTGTGGTCTACTCATGAACCCCAGTCACCAGCCATCCACATTTCCCAGATTTTTTCGTATGATTTTATATTACCTCTCACTCGTGCTGTGAGGTCGTCCATAACCCGTATGTCCTTTATTTTAGGAATTACTGCGGTCACCTGGGGGATTTCTGGTTTAAGCCATGCCTGTGCCATGGTAAGTCTGGCCGCTAACGTGATTTTATGAAGCAGTTTTTGTTGCTTCCTAGGCCAGTCGTCTAGAGTTCTCGAAAGCAAAAATACCCATGGGTCTATAGTTATGTGCCTGTGGAAAACTTGTTGTAATAGGTTCCCTACATCTCGCCAGAAAGCCTGTGCTTTAGGGCATTCCCACCACATATGGATGTAAGTCCCCTTATGCCCGCACCCTCTCCAGCACAGGTCGTCTGGGGTTTTTCGGGCGGCATTTTTCAACCCCTGACGAAGGAGTCTAGCACTCCGAAACGCGCGTCGGGTTTCCACACTGGATCCCTCTTTCACTGAGCACTCACCTGGCACTATGCACGAGGGATTCCGTTTTTGATTTATCACTTACTCTTTTATTATTTTCTTCTCTTTTCGTTGCTTAGATTGTTCATGTACCTGTTCAACATGCAGTACTAGTGCAGTAACGGCTGTGCTTATGGGACAGAGCTTAGCAACAGAATAAGGATAGAACACCCACGAAGGTGTTGGGGGGAGTGTATAGGAAAGATCAGAAACAGTGTTTATTCGTGGGGATTTTTACCCCTTACCCTACTATTGATCTAACCTTTCTCCTATCATCAGTATCCTGCTGACCCTCCAGATATATATGCTTATGGGACAGAGCTTAG